>NC_090729.1:125453032-125463032 GCF_036898095.1 Palaemon carinicauda
ATAAAAGCCAAAGTAAATATAAAGTATTTTGGATTATTAAACAGTTCTTTTCACTATCAAAAGTAATAATATCCCTTAATGCAATTACATACAGCAAATAATATAGTATTTATGATAAATAGTAATTTTCATAACGGGCAAAATACGACACAAAAGAATCATATACTCTTTTTTTCCTTTTTATAAAAACGCATTGCTTGTATATCTTTTTCACGTGTAAAGAAAAGCCTCCATTACCTATCGCACACGAGAAGGTGCTCATAGCTCATTAAGCCTTCCAAGCCGCTAAAGGGCAAGAGAGGATCGGAAGGGATTTCAAAACAAATGGTAAGAAACCTTTTGGGAAAAATAACAACAAAACGTTTACAGAATACCGTTTACACACCATTCGGGACCACTTCCACACACACACATAAATGAGAGCTGCTGCAAACTTCCAAGAACCAAGGATTATATTTAAGGATATTTACCTTTCTCGTATAGGATACAGAAGCTCCTGTGTAGCGGTAATTGAAGTTCTTAGTTACCTCCTCACAGATAAAAAGATAAACATAAACATAAAAATTCCCTACCTGGGAAAGATGCCTATTCAACGAGAGAGAGAGAGAGAGAGAGAGAGAGAGAGAGGAGAGAGAGAGAGAGAGAGAGAGAGAGAGGCAATCGCTGTTTCTATGAGAACCCTATCCCCTCATCCACAACCCTGTGTTTGAATTGATGTTCGAGCGTGTAAACGGGTTATTTGGTTGTCGAGCGCGCTCGTCGAACGGCTCGATGAAAGTCAGGCTCATCTTGACTTTTGTGGGCGGAGCTACATTGTTGACGAACGGTGTGAACGTGTGAACGCCACGGGTGTCGAGCATCGAACCTCAGTTGTTATTCAAACCTGCTAGAGGAAACATCATCAAAGAAAGGAATAATGGCTGCCATTAATGAAAGCAAGAATGAGAAGGAAGTCTTATTTGATTTCATACATACATATCGGGCTCATCCAGCTTTATGGAAAGTTAAATCAAAAGATTATTCCAATAAAGTAGCCAGAAACAAGGGAATAGCGGACACTCAGTCTTTCATGTGGAGTTATGGCCTTCCTCATAGTTGTATTTTCATAAGTAATGAAAGGGCTGACACGATTCAGTAGATCAATGTACGTGTCTTCATCCATACGCAAATAATTGCGCCAGTCATCTGGCTCTAATTTTAAAGCAACAAGCAAGTTGGTATAGGAAAATTTCTCTCTTTTGATCTTTTTTTTTCCTTCTTGGTGCCATTGCTAAAGCAATGGCTATCAAATCGTCCTGGTCGAGAGACATGTTGACGTTGTTTTAGCACGAGGCACACTGCGGTTCGATGTACTGTCTGAAAGCTCTTCGAGCGTTCTACAAGTAGGTTCGACAACCGGCTCGGCGAGCTGCTCGGCCGTGTAAACCCCGCTTAACTTTGCAAAGCAAATATAACTCAAGTAAACACTCTCCATAACTTTTTTCCTTTTTTTTCCAGTGTACTTTTATTCAAAACAAACAATTGAAGGGAAAACGTATAATAGCAAATGTAAATACGTCTTTCTTGCAAAAAAATAAATGCACTTCCGTATGTGTGCTTGACTAACGCCAATTTTTAAATCTCGGACTCAAATGCGATCCCCAGGTTCCAGGTTCTTCGTTGCTCTCTCCACAACACTGTGATTGTGGGCACACTACTAGATGAAGCGTGGTTGGTGCAAAGCACTGCAATCTGCAGAAAATTCATTATAATTAGTTACCGCCTACACAGACAGCACAGCCTGCATACTTTTACTTCTAACTTCTAGGACCTTTCCAATACTCTCTCTCTCTCTCTCTCTCTCTCTCTCTCTCTCTGGATGCTGCCCGCTTAATCTGGCATTATGATTAAGTGCTCCGAAGGTAAGGAAAAATGTGCTTTGCTTAATTACGTCCCATTCCAGGCGGTGGCAATTCTTAATTCCCTTTTTTCCATTTTCTTAATTCCAGAGGACTATGGCGGCCATGAAGCTAATTACAAAACAAACAACTCTCTTGAGAGAAAAGTATAAAAAAATATATAAATAAAACTGTGAATTAAATAGTGTTGAGAGCGAGTTACGTGATAAATTACACTTCTTTGTGATTTTTTTTTTTAAGTAAAACCTTAAATATATCAACGCAGCTCCATTATGTTGGACTGAAAGTTTTGGGGGTTATTTCCATGCGTATATAAATAAAAGCAAAACCCATATGTAAATAAATATACATGAATTTGATTAATCATGAAAATGTAAGTCGAAGTGGTAAAATACGTAAGGTGTGTAAAGTAAAAAAAACTTTTAAGATTCGATTGTGTGAAATGTGTAAAAATAGGAAGCAACTATGGAAATGAAAATAGCATATGTATCCTATTGCATCCGTAAATGAGTAAAATGTTCCATATAACTTCGTTCCTTCCAGTTTAAGCCTCATTATTTTCCTTTTCTTAAGGTATGAGACGGATGAATATAAATGCACACAATGGCATAATTTTTTAACATTTGTCATCCGCCATAGCCGCAAACATATTTAAACTGAGTCCCGCTCAAACTCGTCAAGTTTCTCTGGTCGTTGCAACCCTACCATCGTTGTGAGCTATGGATGGGAGGTTTGGCGGAACTTATAAGGTCTAGCTGCTGAGTCATCAGCAGCCATTGCCTGGTCCTAGCTTGGGTGGAGAGGAGGTTTGAGCACTGATCATATGTACATATGGTTAGTCTCTTGGGCATTGTCCTGTTCGATAGGTTAATGTCACTGTCTCTTGCCTCTGCTATTCATAAGCGGCCTGTAAACCTTTAAACTGACGAGTCATGGATAATTCCTTTATGCAGAAAAACACATATATACATCATCATAAGCTTACAGATAGACTAATTAGCTCTGTAGGAATTAGGTTTTACTAGTTGGGCTAATAAATCTGCAACACTATGCAAATAGAATTAGCGCTTGAATTCAACTACATTGAAAGCACTCTTTACCTTAATAAGACACTTCCTTTTCATTATCTCTACCCAGCTCTTTCTTATGGTCCATCCTAAAACCAACAATCCCCTTTCACTTACGTGTTTACCTCCAAATAACAATCTTTTCCATAACATATACCTAAAAAATCCTCTTTCACCAACATATTTATCCCTAAAATGATATTTCACGAACATCTTCACTTCCAGATTATAATCTTTCATCAATACATTAATTAACAAAATTATCTTCCAAAAACATAATCACCTTCATATTAAAACATGTTAACCTTCTATATCATACATCCTCAATGCTCTGCGCATTAACAGTTGATTCTATCAAACACATTTCATAAGAACAAACATGTGACTCACAACACACGTTTAATCTCCTCACCCTTATCTTTTCCTTCAAAATAAATCCTTATGTCACATCATACATCCCCAATCAGGATCCTGCCACACACACACACACACTTTGGCCTGCCAAGTAAAGATATGCCCCTATAAGACTTAATCACTCTTTAACTTCATGCAAAGAGACGATAACTCCTTTAATTAATTCTTTCAGAACCTTTCCCTTCTCTTAAAATACATTAAGAATCTCGGGTCACCCACTAAATCACACTATCACTACCGTACGGAAACATCTCGAGTGCTTCGTCTACGAAATAGCACCTCTTGAGATAAAGGCATGCCCAGGGAATTTCCAAGGTTCTGCTTTGATTCTACGTTAAAACATCTTTGAGAGAGAGAGAGAGAGAGAGAGAGAGAGAGAGAGAGAGAGAGAGAGAGAGAGATTGCATAATGACATCATAAATTATTTCATAGCATGTAGGTGTAGTCAAACTTCCACTGAAATATGCAAAAATTATAGATATTGTTTCTTCTTAAGGAAAATTTAAAACATTCAAGGAGACGTAAAAGTCAATTTAGAATTAATCGAAGTCCGTTATATAAACATAAAATTAATCAAAATAAGTGTTCAAGGACTTCTCTACCCAAAGCAAGAAAGACACCTCTACTGGATACGGGTATCGGCGAATAAATTGTATTGAACACTCCTTCAGCATGAAAAATCGATCTCAAAAAGCTACCAAGAATAATGACTGAATCTGAAAAGTGTGAGCTACTATTTTGAAGAGGTTTTTGTATTAATTTGGATCTACTAATACCTTATGGACATTCTGTTAAGAAATTAGGTGATCGAATACAAGTGGACGTATTTTTAAGAAATTGGGTGATCATCAGAACACAAGTGGGCATATTTTTAAGAAATTGTGTGATCATCAGAACACAATGGACATTTTTTGAAGAAATTGTGTGACCATCAGAACACAAGTGGGCATATTTTTAAGAAATTGTGTGATCATCAGAACACAATGGACATATTTTTAAGAAATTTTTAAGAAATTTTGTGATCATCGGAACACAAGTGGACATATTTTCAAGAAATTGGGTGATCATCAGAACACAAGTTGACCTAATTTTAAGAAATTGGGTGATCATGAGAAAACAAGTAAACATACTTTCAAAAAATGAAGTTATCTCCCGCATACAAAAGTTCATTTATCATTATCAAAGAACTGGGCAACTTATGGTGTAATAAAAGAACTTCAAGTAAAATAGAGAAGGTAAAGCAAAGAAATCAAAATAAAAGATAATGCGATATATCGGCGAAATCTTTCCGATTTAAGGCTTTCTGCAAGAGGAAGAATTGAAAGTGAGACAAAAGCAAACACGAAAGAAAGATAAATGAAAACGAGAGAGAAATCTACTTCAACCAGAAAAACTCCGCCACAGAAGACCCAATAGAGGACTGACGATAAAACGTCGCAAAATATGAGAGTAATGAGACACCTGATAGCGTTCCAATAATACCCTGAACGGCCCACGACAGCCACAAAAAGAGGGTCAGCACGACAGGCAGTTAAGATTAATGGCCATGGAGATAAAAACCATTGAGAGAGAGAGAGAGAGAGAGAGAGAGAGAGAGAGAGAGAGAGAGAGAGAGAGAGAGAGGACATGGATTGTTTTCCAAAAATGGGTAATGGGTTCCTGGGTGGCGACTGCACTGCTGAAAAAAAAAACCTGATCGTGAAAAAAATAAAAAAGGATAATACCGATAAAGGAAAAGGGAAAAGGAAATATGGGATCGGGGGAATAATGAAACACTAAGAGAACGATTATCATATATTAGTCATCAAAAGAAAGCAGAAATAAAAATATCCATATCAATTCAAAAAAGATACGCTCCAGAAGAGAGAGAGAGAGAGAGAGAGAGAGAGAGAGAGAGAGAGAGAGAGAGAGAGAGAGAGAGAGAGAGGTACAAATTTGTAATCAAATACTTTATTACCATCAGAACATGTATCAGAACTACTTTGCAATGCAAAATAATTTCTTTAATGATAATTCCCATTTACCAATAATCGCAGGGAAATTAAATAATACAAACAATTACAAAAAGGGCAGCATAGAGTAATGGCTTACTTTCAACCTTCACTTCCTTGAACCTATCAAGTTGCTGAGCGTAATTTATCTAAGTTTTAAAATACTGACATTTTAAAACATTGAGGGAACATACAATCATGAAATAATAAATTATAAAAGCTAAGGGAAATTTATTTTTTTACAATTTACAATAACGTCCAAATGTTCTTATCATATTAAATACAGTTAGTGTGTAACAACAAAGAAACTGAAGAAGAAGAATTTCAAAGGATAGATAATGGGTTTTATGATTAGGCAAAGGAAGCAACTTCATCTGGGAATACTTTTTCACAATTTCAAAGAAATAAGATTCGTTACTTCTAATATACTCATAAATTTGGATCACCTACTTTTCTTTAGTATAAAGATGTACCATCAGTTAACCTAACCCTATTTCTTGTTTTGATTATTCCTTCCCACGCCTTGTAACAACATACAATATTATCATCATTATTGATATTACTACTACTACTACTACTACTACTACTACCACTAATGTTAGCACCAGTGTTGGATCAAATACTGACTTTTTACAATTGAAATACAAATACAAATACTTTCGTTTGGGATTCCAAAAATACAAAATACAAATACAAATATTCTTGTTTCGGAAGCCAAAAATACAAATACAAATACTTTTATTCCTAAATCTAGAAATACAAATACAAATACTTTTCTTCCTAAATCTAAAAATACAAATAATAATAAATCACCGGTTCAGAAAATACAAATGAAAATATAAGTACTCTTATTTCAGATTTCAAAGCTGCTAATAAAAAATCCTCCTGAAAATTTGCAAACTATATAACATTTTTTTCACATAAGTTTATATCTGCATTCTATATATCATAATTGCATTTAATAATCATTAATGCCCGGAAGGTTTCCGGTCCAAGTTTTGCTCGCTCAGGAGTGTAAAAATTACCGGCCTTACTAAAGACTTTCAGATGGTGCTGACGTGGCACAGCACCCTAAAATATTTCTTGCAATAGGCTTCAAAATGTTGACGCTCTTGTTTTCACGCCAGTACCTCAGTGGGTTCACGTCAAAATCCAGAACATCTTCTTCTAGGTACGACTCAAGTTCTGCCTTTACCACTGTAGTGTCGCTTGTTGATGCACTTACATTTATTTTCCCAGCTGGTGGCATGCAGGCAAAAAGACGAGAGGGTTTTGCACTCATGCCAGCCTTGTCTTGATTGGTGCTTATGGTGATGAAAGGCTCCCTCTCTGGAATTGTGTTCTTCAGAGATGACTGAGTTGACTCTGAAATAATTAGGTCCACAATCTTGGAAATCTTTTCCTTTTTTATTTCCTCACTTCTATTAGTATTGCTATTTCCATTCCCTTCAATTCTTCTACGGTCTTGCATGATCCTAGGAGACGAATAGCTTAGTTTACACCATTGACATCTTTGAGAATGACTTAAGCATAGTCAGTTGAGAGTTCCATCTAGGAGCATTGGCAGCCTGCAGTGAAACCCCAATCTTTTCCAAGAATGGTGCTGCCACAGTAGATCGACGTACTGTAGCTACAATACTACAGCACTTGAGTATCACAGTTGCAATTGCACTGTTTCTGACACAGGGATCATTGAAGGCATCTCGTTTGCAGAGTTGTTGTGTGTGTGTGTGCAAAGAAACTGGACCGATCCGGTGCACCAGCGACAGCGAGTGTGACAGCGATGGTAGTGCTATCTCTGTCCAACTACCATCATGGTAGTGGGTGGGCCAGGGATGGTTGTACAGGAACGCGACGTGTACTCGTACGCGACGTGTAAATGACCCGTCATAGCATCGTAAATCATGGTTGTTGACTTCTCTCTCTCTCTCTCTCTCTCTCTCTCTCTCTCTCTCTCTCTCTCTCTCTCTCTCTCTCTGTGTGTGTGTGTCCGCAAATGATTTTGGCTTGAAATATCAAATATAAATACAAATACAAAATACTTTTTTTATCTGGGTGCCATGATACAAATACAAATACAAAATACTTTTTCTCTGGATGCTAAAATACAAATATAAATACAAATACATTAAAATTGTACTTAAATACAATTGAAATACAAATACAATTGTATTTGATCCACCCCTGGTTAGCACTACCTCTTCGTCTGATCTTGATCATATATCCTTTGTACTCATATATCAAAAAATGTAATCGAGTGTTAAATATTGTTTAAGAAAACTTTGGAGTTGGCAGAACTCATCCTCTATTTATTTAGATTTCACAGCGTATTAATTTACTTCCATATTGTTCTTATTCATATTCTTGTATCTCCTCCAAACTTTCATAAAATAATATTTTTCCGAGAAATAGCATAGAAATACGAAGCAAAATAAGACAATGATGAAAAAAGAAATCTATAGCTCTGCCTGTCACTGCACCGTCCCATTGAAAATTCTCATTATTTCCTGAATATATTTGTATTATTGTAATATAACTTCTGAACAATAAGTACAACATTCGAAGAGTCCCGCAGGGAAGTATTTGCTAGTAGATAAGAAATAAACTTTACTATTCCCGCATCCATTGTAGTTATCCAATTTTCTTTCAACTCTTTCTATAAGTATTTTCATAATTTTCATTACACTACCAATAATTTCACAAATGAACGTTCTTCATTTGACTTTTGAAACACAATTTTCGTCTGTAAATTAATTACAAACCAAAAACTTCATCCCTGGATCCTCATTAGATGAATGAGGAATCCGTAAAATCTTAATCACAACTTCTAAAATGACTAAAAACAAAAATCTAAGATGTAAATGTAAAGGATTCCCAACATAAGCTACAATGATCATTAAGTGAAAGGCAACTGCAAAATACTTAAAAAGACCCCTGTTACATGGCAGCTCAAATTATAAAAGCAATTTAGACTTTCACATTCAATTGAAGCGTCAGTATTATTAGTTTCTGGGAAATTCTCTAAGATAACATCTAAATTTCCCACTCTGTCATAAGGAAGGTATAAAATATCCCTCTCAACTGTCTTGAGCAAGAGCCCGTGGCTTGCACCTTCAACTTGGAATAAGGAAATTCTCCGGCAGAAGACGGTTTTATTTAAGAGGATATGAAAGGATATTTCCTGCTTGTCTCTACCCCTAGCCCCTCTACTAACTCCCCACTCTGCCCTCCTCATGCAGTTCTTCATTATAACTTTGCATTGCCAAGATAAAACCAAGTAAACACATCTCGGCGGTCTCCTCCTCCTCTGAACGAGTGCTTCCGCTTCAAAACAAACACGTAAGGACTCGAGGGAAAACCAAATAATAATAAATACAAACTGGGTATTTATTCCCACCAAATGCATACGCTGATGCAAGAGCGTATTAGTTAAACAAACAAAGTTTACATTAATACAATATATATATATATATATATATATATATATATATATATATATATATATATATATATATATATGGATGAAAATCAACATATCGTGCTCAAATAGAAACTAATATCTACCTCATACCGGGATCAAACGCTAGCCACTTCAAATGAAGCGACCTGGCCTTTCATTTGAAGGGGCTAGGGTTCGATCCCGGTATGATGTAGAAATAAATATATATATATATATATATATATATATATATATATATATATATATATATATACATGTGTGTATATATGTATATATATATATATATATATATATATATATATATATATATATATATATATATATATATATAAAATATACACTTAAGTCCTGACTAGTTTCGTGATACTTCCTCAGAGGACTGATTTATTGAGAGAGGTTTCTTTACAATTTATAGGGAAAGTAAACATACGAACATACATATAGAGATTAGAGAACAATGACACTCCCTTACCAACTACCTGGGTCAGGTGTTGAGTAGGAGGAGTCCCCAGGCTCATTAGACACCTGCTAAAAAGGGTCATTTCTAGTGGCGGGTATATTCTTGTTTTCTTCTTTTTTTACTTTCAGTACAGTTTATTTATATGACAATACGGTAGCCTTATCTATATAAATACATAAGCAAAACATACACAAACATACAAATATATATATATATATATATATATATATATATATATATATATATATATATATATATATACATATATATATACATACAGATACACATACATATACATATATACATATATATACACATACATATACATACACATACATATATACACACATATACGCATACATATATACATATATATACATCTACACATACATACATATGCATATATACACTTATATGTATACAACATTAATATCATAAACATATAATCATGTATATATCAATACTTATATCTAGCATAACACTATATAGTGCCACTATACTTATGCATACTATATAAAATAATTGTTTCCTTTAATGAATGGTACCTTAGGTCTAAATATTAATTTCACAGCGACGTTAATTATTCACAATATATTCAATTCTACATTAAGTGGTTAATGTTTTTTTATATAGCTTACAAATCTCTTTACATATAAAGGCGTCGAGTTTATACATTCCATGACCAATATTCAAGTTGTTTTCAAAGGTTT
>NC_090729.1:125471414-125501414 GCF_036898095.1 Palaemon carinicauda
CCACAAGGATGGTAAGGTTGCAGACACTAATGGCACTAACGAGTCTGAGCGGGACTCGAACCACCGACTGGCAAAACACCAGGCAGAGACGTTACCAATCAGGCCACTATTGGCTTAACTCAGCTCATAAAATTGACTGCTAACAAGCAGACGCAATGGATGATATTAATGAATTCACAGAGATACCTGGGAAATAATATCAATAATCTTTACAGAATGGGGAAATTTAACTTCAGCTGTAGTCGATTTTAATTTGACTCCATATTGTCCGCTTTTCTTATCTCCGACGTATCTACAGTAGGTTATCAAGTATCTGACCTCTAAAGGAACCTATGTTGTGTATGAACGCGATGTGTTTTTGTTTCACTGCGAGCCTGAGGATATCAGTAATTGAAATTATTATCTCCTATCATGACTTAGATTTTCCCATGTATTGTTTGTCTTTATATACATTATATATATATATATATATATGTGTGTATTTATATATATATATATATATAGAGAGAGAGAGAGAGAGAGAGAGAGAGAGAGAGATAGGTGAATGTAGTTTATCGGGACAAGGCGATATCTTTCTTATTACTAGCCCAATCGCTTTTCCTTATGGGGAAGATGTGCTTTACTATGATCCGATATACCATATTATGAAAGTTATTTTATAATTTTAAATAATATTAGGGTTGAATGTAGTTTTATCAATATATATATATATATATATATATATATACTGAAATGAAACTATAAGAGATATTACTCGAGTGCCATATGTGGATCAGATCATGATGAGGGGTAGATGGAGATGGTTTGGGCATGCTCTTTGTATTGGTGTGCTACTGTCTTAAGCACACATTTGAGTATGAGTTGTTTTCAGATGTATTTAAATGGTTTACTGAATACATCTTAATGGTTTTTAAGTTTTATTTTTAATAAACAACAGAGTTAAACATCTCCATCACTGGAGGAAGCTGTGTTGGTCCACATGACCAATTCTGGTGAAGTTTAGATATGAACTGAATAAATTACCGATATCACAAATATCGTATGCTTGCTTTAATTTAGCCAAGTGACGGAATCGGAAGACACCTGCATCCGGTGACGTCACAAACTTTCACACGAGGAGACAATGTGTTGACGTTAAGAAAGAATGTCAATTTGCCGTCTTTGCATTATACATCCTGTTTACAATTTGAATGACTACAGCAAATCTCAGGGTTAGCTCTTCCAACCAACATGACATATTACGTCATTTGTTTTAAACATGTAATATTACTATTTCTAACTATTACATTTGCACTCCCCAAGAGAGATTAGTTCACCAAACGTTCAGCTGGGCTCCACAAGGCACTAGAAGAGTTGGAAGACCCAGTCCTTCATGGCTGAAGACTATGAAGCGTGAAGTAGGAGATGATGAATCGATAAGTATTGATTGAAAACTCAAGATAGAGACGACCGGCGAAATCTAACTGAGACCCTTTGCGTCAATAGGCGTTGGAGGAGATGATGATGATGATTTATATATATATATATATATATATATATAGATAGATAGATAGATACAGAAGGTCTTCAGTTCACAAACACAATAGGGTCCAGGGAGTTGTTTGTAAGTCGTTTTTTTTTTTTTTTTTTTTTTTTTTTTTACCAAAGGGTAAGCCTAACCAGAATCCAATGAATATGTTTTCCAGCTTCAAAAGTCTACAAATAGTCGGGTTTCCTATGAAATAGATATCAGGTTATTACAGATGTCGTTTTCCTTACTGTATTAAATGATAAAGTATTGATTTAATACAGCATGTCTTTAGCTTATCTTTGTTATTTTCAGTTGGTTTTGTGTTAATATCTCTGAATATTTGTAAGTTGGGCACCTTCTGTGTTTGTATATATATATATATATATATATATATATTCAAATAAGCCATATATATTTTTGATATATTAATGTCTGGATTCTCTTAACGACCTCGGGATCAGAGCCCCAGGCGAAAATCTCACAAAGACAAGAGCTTGGCTCCGGCCGGGAATCGAACCCTGGTCGGCAAGCTTTTATAGACAGTGACTAACCCATTCGGCCACGAAGAAAGCTCTTGTCTTTGTGAGATTTCGCCTGGGGCTCTGATCCCGAGGTCGTTAAGAGAATCCAGACATTAATATATCAAAAAATATATATGGCTTATTTGAATATGAAAAACACGTAAAAATGTGCAAAATTTATCATATATATATATATATATATATATATAAGTGTGTGGGTGTATGTGTGTGTTTATTATGCATACGTATATGTATGTATATAGGTATGTATGTATGCGAACATATGTAAATGCATGTATGTATTCATGTACAAACGCACACAATTACGTTCACTCTTGAAACCCTGTAACTAGAGCCTTTCAATAGAATAGATCAAAGTGACTAAAGCCTCTATTGGTAATGAACACTGAATATAGTCTCTCTCTCTCTCTCTCTCTCTCTCTCTCTCTCTCTCAGCGTTTCGTAGCTGTAATGATGCCTCTATTTTTGTAATTGAAATTGGATTTCATTAAACACCCGCCTGGAGGTGGAGTATGTAATTGGCTCCAAACTGACGGGCAATTAATGGTTATACAATGGTTAAAGTCAGTTTGTGGGCTGTAGGAGTTTTTGAAATGTAATAATGAGATTGAAAAGGTTTGAACCGCTGATCTTCGACTTATCAAGCGTTTATTATTATTATTATTATTATTATTATTATTATTATTATTATTATTATTATTATTATTATTATTATTATTATTATTTGCTTAGCTATAACCCCAGTTGGAAAAGCAGGATGCTATAAGCCCAGGGGCTCTAACAGGGAATATAGCCCAGTAAGAAAAAATAAAAAAGGAAAAATTAAATATTTCAAAAACAGTAACATCAAAATAGATATTTCCTATATAAACTATAAACTGTAATGGCAGCTAAGTCACCTGTATGTACTAATATTGATAATAATGCAGAACTGAAGGTTTAAAGATTTAAAGGTCTCTCATGAATGGCAAAGGCAGAGTGCAGGACAATGTTCTAGAGACTGATCATATACACATATGATCAGCACCCAAGTCTCCCTTTCCACCAAACCATGACCAGGGAAGACCAGACAATGGCTGCCGGTTACTTAGCAAGTAGACGTACACAGTAGGCTTCATCAAACCCCTCATCCCTAGCTCTCAAGGATGGTGAGGTTGCAGACACTATTAGAAACTATCGAGCTTGAGCGGGTCTTGAACACCCGTCCAGCAGACTGTCAAGCAAGGACGTTACCAGAAGGCTACAACCCCCCTCCCAAAATAAATCGTGTTTGAAATGTGCTGATAAATATAACAAAAAAGTCTTACGTTTTTCGGAAATCGTTGTTTTCTTATTCAGAGGGAATAGCGTGGATTAAGAGTAATGAACCATATACTATTCAATGTACATACCAGGCCGAGCATTTCTCGGAAGTGTGTCTTCTCTGATGGTTATAAGGGAGCCCACTCCAGAATTCTCTTTGGAGACAACGATGACGAAAGGCCGGAGATTTTCTTGTTTTTAGGAGGCTTTCTTTACTTTGCGTTTTCTAGAACCTGGTTGTTTTTATTATAATTGTTGCAATAATAATGAGGTGGGTACTACTACTGCTACTAGAGCAATAGATTTTGAGTAATATGATTATGATATGGCTATTTTTAGACATACATGCACACACACACACACACACACATATATATATATATATATATATATAAAGGGAAAATAAATATTTTGGGTAGGTATTCTGGTCTCTTTTTTTATTCGTATCAACTTTTTCTTCTTTATCACAACTTTCAACAGAGCATACACACACACACACACACACACATATATATATATATATATATGTATATATATATATATATATACAGAATGTGTGTATAAAGTTACATGGACCACGGACAAGCTTGTAATACAACTCGCATTATAACAATTATTCTGTAACACTTTCAATGGTAATCACGTAATCATTGCAACCTGATCCGACGCTAATCGCATTCATGGCATTAATTAGTTGCGAATTATTGAGTGTCAGGTATCAAAGTCCAACGTGAATCGAGTTCAACGGAGAAACGACACCTTCTCTTATATGACGTTTGAATGTGAATATATTTACTTTACTCAAAATGATTTGTTTACATTTTTTTTTGTCTTTCTTTCATTTTTTTTGTACTTTAATAAGTTTGTTTATTTTTATGTCACGGTTCTTTTCGTTCTGTTTGTATTTATTCTTAACTATGTATTCGTCACCTGATGTGCGTTCGAACCGATTATTTTATGATTGGTGCTTTTCTCTCTCTCTCTCTCTCTCTCTCTCTCTCTCTCTCTGTATATATATATATATATATATACTGTATATACATACATATATATACTGTATATATATACTGTATATATATACTGTATATATATGTATGTATATATATATATATATATATATACTGTATATATATATACACACATGTATGTATATATATATATTGATATATACATGCATACACACACATATATAAATATATATATATATATATATATATATATTTTTATTGTGGATCATTCTTCTTATTTTCCAATCGCTCATCTGTAAACTTATTCATCCATACCTATGACATCGGCCTCTGCCTGTGTCTGATTCCATTTCAGTGATTTTTACTAATACGTTGAAGTGTTTATTTGTATGATTTTGACAACTTAGCGTCAGCGCATAAACTTTATTTGTTGGTTTATATGTCAATGTATATCAAATATTTCCGTGTGTCAATTTGTATTGTTATTATTATTATTACTATCCAAGCTACAACCCTAGTTGAAAAAGCAAGATGCTATAAGCCCAAGGGCTCCAATAGGGAAAAATAGCCGAGTAAGGAAAGGAATTAAAGAAATAAATAAATATTGAGAACAAATTAACAATAAAACATTTTAAAGAGTGTAACAACGTCAAAACAGTTACTTCATATATAAACTATAAAAAGACTTATGTCAGCTTATTCAACATAAAAACGTTTGTTGCAACTTTGAACTTTTGAAGTTGTATTGATGTCAATAAGACAGTTTATTTTTCTCGTGTTTGTAAATTTCCGGTAGAGGTGATTTTCATTGCTTCTTTTTATGGTACAGTTCGCAAGTTTCAGTGTATTTTTTGCGTATTTCAATTTCATATTAATGGTTTTCTATGTGTTTTGTTTGCGGCTTCCTTGTTTTATGTTATATATATATATATATATACATATATATATATGTATATTATATATATATATATATATATTCAAGGTATGCTTTACTCATATGAGGTTACTAAGCGCTAAGTTTTTATCTTATAACCTTTAAAGGTTCTTTGTATATAAAGGTTTAGGTAGCTTTCCTCTCTCTCTCTCTCTCTCTCTCTCTCTCTCTCTCTCTGTGTAGCGTATGTTTTCATTGTCCTTGTCTGTTTGCTCAATTTGTTTTACCTTTGGTATATTTTTGGTGATTCGGTTCAACTTCAATCTGGACCTGTATATGTTGTATTCAACAAATTGGATTACATTCTCTCTCTCTCTCTCTCTCTCTCTCTCTCTCTCTCTCTCTCTTTGAAATTCCTTGAGGCTATTCGTATGCACATACTATGTGAAGTAGGATTTTGTATTTCTGTAAATATTTGTTGCAAAATATTTGTATTTTGTCTCTTTTTCTGCTCTCACTTTTTAAGTCTTTAATCGCAGTGATAAATATCTCGCGTTGATGAAAATCAGACAAATAGAGTAACTTTTTCATCTGTACACTAACATACACTTAAAAATTCACGTTGAAAAAAAGGGCAAATGCTTGAAAATATTTATTCCCGGATTTTTACAGTTTTAAAAACCGATACACTGACGTAAAGGAGTGATAGTACGGTCACCAATCCGTAAAATATAATAACAAAGTAGGGTTAGATACTGTACTGAAATACGGCTGAGAACATTATTTTTTTTTTTTTTTACGGAGGATATCCGCTCAATATTAGTTTTTTTTAACAGTGTAGACTTCGACTATCCCATTAAGGAAAACGGGAACGTGGAATTCAAGTGGGAATTTTTTGGGAATGGAATCCAAGTTGGAATTATTTGGGAATGAAATCCAAGTGTTAATTATTAGGGAATGGAATCCATGTGGAAATTACTTGGGACCTATTTTAGAAATAGTAAAGGAGGTGAAGCTGCCCCTTCTTTTTGTCCCAAAAACAGTCATCCAATATTGGATCCATTTCAAGGAAGTGGAAAATATTGGGGAGAGGCTTACATGGTAGGTACATCTGAAGTGTATGACAGAACAAATGAGGGAGAGGGAGACTCTCTCTCTCTCTCTCTCTCTCTCTCTCTCTCTCTCTCTCTCATGTTATATTTGATATTAGTGACCATCTTAATACAACTTTTTATAAGCTAAAAGTATTTTTATCTGTTTTAATTTTTTTTTTATTTAAGCCAATTATTATTATTATTATTATTATTATTATTATTATTATTATTATTATTATTATTATTATTATTATTATTACCTAAGCTATAGCCCTAGTTTGAGAAGCAGGATGCTATAAGCACAAGTTCTTCAATAGGGAAAAATTCCCTGTCTGTAATTAAAATTTACATTTTTCCCTCGACTATATATATATATATATATACATATATATACATATATATATATATATATGTATATATATATATACATATATGTATATATATATATATATACACACATATATATATATACATATATATATATATATATACATATATATATATATATATATATGTATATATATATATATATATATGTGTGTGTGTATATATTTATATATATACATATATGTATATATATATATATATGATATTACCGTTATTTTGGAACATGAACAAAGTTTTGAATTTGATTACCAATCATAGGTCAAAGACAAGGATCTCATAAGACTTCGTGACCAGCCGTCATTTATTCCTTTCTGATGGCACAGTACATTTAAGGCTTTTGACACGCCGCTGATAAACCTTCCACAATCCAGCTATAAAAAGATTAATATGACTGCGACTGTTGCTGTGTTTTTTTCTAGAGCTTCCAATAGTAAGGAAAATTGTTTGTTGCTGACACAAACACATAATTATATATATACTGTATCAATATATATATATATATATATATATATGTATGTTTATGTGGTTATAGTTGTGATAATAATACTTTTGTCACAGAAATCTACCACTTCTTACAAATATAATTTTTCAAAAAGGTATATTTTGTTTTTACTTTCCCTTATCCATTTTAGTTAGAAAGGAAACTGCTTGTCAGATAATTTCCTGTAAAGCTACCCCTGTTATGGAAATGGCTTAATTCATATATATATATATATATATGTGTATATATATATATACATATATATATATATATGTATATATATATATATATATGTATATTATATATATATATATGTATATATATATATACATATATATATATATATATATATGCATGTGAGTGTGCGTGGTGTGTCTTTGTGAGTATTTTCATGTATACGAAAGTATAATATTTATTCTGTAAAAATAAGAATTCTGTACCAACTCGGTATAAATTAACTTTTTCCCCTTTCCCATCACAGTGTTATTAAAAAAGGAAACTATCTGTCAGATGAAATTGACGAAATTATTTCCGACGAGAGCCTTGTTGGCGTTTGAGTCTTAATTGAAAAAGATATTTCTCTCTCTCTCTCTCTCTCTCTCTCTCTCTCTCTCACTATAGAATGAGAGTTCGCCGAGTGTTTATTTACAACTTAAGATGAAATACGTTTGTCGCGTGTATAATTGAACCAAGAGATTCAATTAGCAGGAATAATTATAAAATAAGAATGGCATATGTAGTGAAGATTATTGAGATGATAGGAGTGTCACGACTGTGGTGGTGTGGGCTCGTCTTAAGGATGGATGGTGGGGAGGGAGTGAGAAGGAGGAGGAACATTTAAGGGAGAGAAGATCAAGAGGGAGGCGGAGATTTAGATGGCGAGATAAGGTGAAGGATGATATGGAGAGAAGAGATTAGGTGGAAGAGGATACCTTTGATCAAAGCCATTGGAGAGGGCGAATCAGGCAACCGACCCCTTAATGTAGGGATAACGGTGGGAAGGAAGATTCAATTAGTAAGATATTATGGTAGAGAGAATGGCCTTACGACAAGGTTCTTCTGATCTTGTGTAAGTGCTACTTTTCACGAATGGTGGAAATAGGAAAGGATGTGGAGTAGAAATGATAGTGATAGTAGAAATAATTATTAGTCAATGGGCGTTCTTGTTATTAGTGTGATTCTAATGTTGATATTAAATTTGAAGAAGAGGAAACTTTTAGGACTAATTTCTCAATAATTGTTATTAAAAAAATCTTGGAATTCACCCCGAAGAAAGTCATAGATCCTTTTTTTAAAGTAAGGAGTTTTGGACGATGAAGAAGAAAAAAATAGCGGAACAAAATTAAAACTTTGTGGAAATCTGGGAGAGCTAATTAATTAAATCATTTATTCATGCGTATTTACTTGTTTCTTTGTTTGTTTAAATTTTAAACATGGGATATTTTGTTTTCTTCCAACTGATGCAAGTGATGGTAAATGCAGCATTTTTTGATCGGCTAGGGATCATGATAAATTTGTTCAGTTTTGGTCTCTCATTTGTTAACTGTTACTCTATATTACGTGTTCATCTTAATTAAAGCAGTTGCACTTGGAACAAACTGTTTTTCTTTTTTCTTTTTATTTAGGTCGTTCATAATTCAGATACAATGACTTACTGAAAATACAATCTTTGTGAAATTCTTTAAGGAATTAATATATGGTCTTTTTAATTCTTTGTTCTAATGTGAATTCAAGTTCCGAGAATTTTTTTTTTTCGTCTACTCTTGCCTGAATCAAAGACCTTCGTATTACATGAATTCCATTTTTCTCTTTCATGCTCTTCATCATTGGTCAGTCGTCGTGGATACTTCCTAGTTATTTATCCAACAAAAACTACTGGACGTGTACCTTTGATGTCGCTTTTTTTTTTTTAATTTATTTATTTATTTTTTTTTTTGACAATCAGGAAGCAACTAAACAAGACTCAGATTTGAAAATTCGATATTAGATCCCGTAGATTGTTTTGTTTTGATGACTTGCTCTATCATCCGCCAATTATTTTCTGAAACACACACACACACACACACACACACACACACATATATATATATATATATATATATATATATATATATATATATGTGTGTGTGTGTGTGTGTGTGTGTGTGTGTGTGTGTTAAGTATCATCATCTCCGTTACTGGTCCACTATAGAACAAAGGCCCAGACATGTCCTTGTACTTGTGTCTGAATATGGTCTTTATGTCAGTCCACACCCGCAAACTGTCTTAGTTCGTCAATCCGCCGTCTTTTCTTCCTCCCCTGCTTCTTTTGCAATATGTAGGGACTTTCGGTTATTCTTAATGTCTATCCATTATCTATCATTCCCATTACATGTCCTGCCCATGTCCATTTCTTCTTCTTACACGTCGTTTGAATATCCTCTGCTTTTGTTTGATCGCGTAACTTTGCTACTCTTTTTCTGTCTCTTACTGTTATTGCCATCATTATTCTTTCCCTACCTCTCCAAGTTGTAACATAACCAGCTTATGCTCTAAGGCTTTATTAAGGTTCCAATTTTCTGATGCATAAGTTAAAACTGGTAGGACTATCTGATTAAATACTCTTCTCTTTAGAGAAAGTGGCATTTTATTTTTCATAGTCTTATTTTGTTTACCAGAAGCTCTCCATCCCGTGCTTGTTCTTTTAATTTTGGTCTTGTGTCCTGGGGAAAACTTACCGTCTGTCCTAAGTACGTATATTCATTAACAATCTCTAGAGGTTCGTCGATAAAATTTGTTAGCTCTGCATCTTCATTGAACATTATATTAGTTTTACTCATATTCATTTAGAGTCCTACATAGCTGGGTTCTCTATTCAAGTCTTCTATCGTCTTTTGCAGTTCCTCCCATGATTCACTAAACACAACTATGTCATCTGCAAATCTTAAGTTGTGAAGGTATTCCCATCAATATTGATTCTCGTCATGTGCATATCTTAAGTTGTTAAGGTAATCCCCATTTTATATTAATTCCTTCATTTTCTCATCTTTTTATTTTATAGAAATAAAAAACCTTCTAGGAATGCTGTGAATAATTTAGGAGAGATTAGGTCTCTCTGTCTAACTCCATATTCAATCCGAATTTTCTCACTATATTTCGTTTTAGGATTCCTGTACTTCCTTTATAGATATCTGCAGGTGTTCTACCATAAGATTCTTCTATTCGTTTTCTTTGAAGGGCTTTCATTACTGCTGAAGTTTTGACAGAATCAAAAGCTTGCTCATAGTCTATAAAGGCCATACATAACAGATTGTCATACTCTTGATTTTTCCATTAGCTGGTTAATTACATAGATATGGTCAGTTACTGAATACCCACTTCTAAAGCCTGCTTGCTGTCTTTGTAGATCTAGCTGTCTTTCTATTCAGCCTAATGTGATCTTTGTAAACATTTTATATATTACTGAAAGTACACTTATAAGGCCGTAATTTTTCAGGTGTTTTATGTCTCCCTTTATATGAATTAGTATAAAGATAAAGTTTTTCTAATATGTAGGTGTAGAGTATTCTTGCATAAATTTTGTGTAAAGTTTTACTACTGTGAAATCTCTTCCATCCCTTATTAAATTGATTGTTAGTCCATCTTCTGCTGCTTCGCCTCTTTTCTTGCATTTTTTTTTCACTGTAGTGTACTGTTACTTTTTGATCCGACTCAGGTGTTTCAATATTTCCATTGACAAAGTTTTTTCTTGTGTCACAATTGTACAGTATTGTATAGAAATCCTTTACAATTTTTATCACTCCATCTCTAGTTTTTATATTCCCATCTTCCTCCTTTAAAGCTAACATCTTTTCGAGTCCAATTCCAAGTCTTTTTTTTTTTCCATCATTTTGATGCTTCTTTCTTTCTATAATGTTTACTCAGTTTTTGTATGAATATGTTTACGAATGTCTTGAGTTTATAGTTTTTATTGTTTGGATAGTTCTTATTTCATCTGTCATGGATATTACCCTCATTTCCAATTTTTTCTTTATTGGGTTTTTAGTCTTTTCTGATAGTATGTATTTTGTTGGTGCCTACATTTGAATGATCTTCAGTTTATACTTATTTCGTTTGATAATTAATCTTGTGACTCTATCACTAGTAGCCTACTACAAAATTCATCTGTTACTTGCAAGATTTTTATTAATAGGAAAATATACTTCATTTTTTTTCCTATCATGTCCAATGTAGCAAAATATATGGTCCTCTTTCAACTCTATGTAAGAATCCATATTTTTTTTTAATTTCTCTCATTCCTATTACATCACAGTTTATTTATTTCAGCTCTTTTAATAATACAGCAAGATCTTCCCTAGACAGGGTCCTGACGTTGTATGTTGCAAGATTCAATTTCCAAAGGTGTCATGTATACGTACGGTATATGTATATGTATTCCGTATTGTATCAGTTTTTATTCCTTGCGGAATAACTCACTGTCCATATTCATATTACAAATTATGTTTTCTCGATAACAATATGCTTTGTTGTGGGTTTTCCAAGAATATGGTAAGAAAATATGATACAACCAAGATTAATAGCATTGGTAAGAAATACGATATATTTTCTCTCATGTTATGTTTTTCCAACAATATTTATTTGGTTTATCTGAAAGTTATGTATCCATTTGCTGAGTTGATAAAGTGATAGTAGGGTATAAAAAGCAAATATAAATCATGTCTTTATTGTTATTATTGAAGAAGAATAATGAAGACTTTTTGATAGCAGTATTAGTTTTGATTGTTTCCATTTGATAAGGATAGCAGTATACGTCATTATGTTTAACCATATGTATATATATATATATATATATATATATATATATATATATATATATATATATATATATATATGTGTGTGTGTGTGTGTGTGTGTGTGTGTGTGTGTGTGTAACACACAAATGTATACAATGTGTGTATATATATATATATATATATATATATATATATATATATATATATATATATATATATATATATATATATATATATATATATATATATATATATATATATATATATATATATATATATATTTATGAATAAGGACAGTTTTCATCAACACACTAGCCACTGCAAACCAACTTAGTATGGATGACCCTGACTAGTATAGCTTTACCGATCATGGCGTTACACAAACAATTTCACCACGTTAAAGTATCCCCACTCCGAAAGGTATATATATATATATATATATATATATATATATATATATATATATATATATATATATATATATATATATATATATATATATGTATGTGTTTATTGTGTGTTTGTATTTATAATTTATTTGATTATTTCACTAGAAACCTTATCCAAGATATTACCAATTCTATATAAATTTGCATTAAATTTAAAAGGTCATAATTTACTTACATTTTTAACTTTTATAGTTGTAATCATAAAACTAAATAGATATTATTTGAAAGGTTTGTTCCAAAATACTTTTAAAGAACAATATATTATATAAATCATGGCTCAAACGTATATTTAGCTTTAAACCGACAACATATTATTTTCCGTATTGATCAAGAGAACACGTAACCGGACATTTCGGATAACAACACAAACCGGGCGGAAATCCACTCTCAAATTGGTCCTTTTTCTTTCAAAATTATTAAGATTCGCCTGGCATGTTGAACAGAGTTCTAGTACCTCCCCCCCCCCCCTCGTCCTGAAAAATAGAAAAAAATGCAAAAAGAAAGAAAATAGTTAAAAGATAAATCGGAAAACAAAACAGAGCTAGTTCCATTGTGTAAATAAATAAATAAGTAATATTTTCTATCAAGAAAATTCGTAAATAACGTTTTATCTTTGTTGACTTTTTTTCCTCGCAATTGTTGAATTTTGATTGATGTCAAAAAAGAATAAAAGATAAAAGACGGAGTTGTCTTCTCTTTTGTTATTTGAAGTACGTCAATTAAAGGTTGGTTTTGTTGAGAGAATGTTCCGGAAGGAGAAATTAAATGGAGAGGGGGGAGGGGGTGTCGCAGGGGAGGGGTTGTAGAGACGGAAAGGGGGAGGGTGGAAGGATGAGGGAAGGTACAGTAGAAAAGGGATAACAGGAGGAGTAGGTGGAGGAAGAAGCAGTAGCAGGAAAGGATATAAAGGAGTAAATTAGGGGTATTAGGAGAGAGAGAGAGAGAGAGAGAGAGAGAGAGAGAGAGAGAGAGAGAGAGAGACTAAAGTCTTTTTCCATAAGAGGGTGTTTATAAGGGTTAGCCTGTATATGTGGCAGTACGAGTAGGAGTAGGAATACAGAAAGAATGAGAAAGGAGAGGCAGGGAGGCTGCTGCCCAATGAGTAGATGGAAAAGTGAGTGAAATGATTCATTTCGAAGGGGAAGATTATGTGGTGGGATTGGCAAGATGAGAATGTTTAGGAGTAGGTTGTGGGAGTTACTGTATTCGGGGGAGTTATAGGGTCCTTTGGATCCTTCTCTCTGGTTACGGTTCATTTTCCCTTTGCCTATATATACACCTAATATTCTGCCCTATTTTTATATATTCTCCTCTATCACCCACCTGACAACACTGAGATTACCAAATAATTCTTCATCTATTAAGGGGTTAACTACTGCACTGTAGTTGTTCAGTGGCTACTTTTCTCTGGGTAAGAGTAGAGGAGACTCTTTAGCGATGGTAAGTAGCTCTTCTAGGAGAAGGACACTCCAAAATCAAACCATTGTTCTCTAGTCTTAGTTAGTGCCATAGCCTCTGTACCATGGTCTTGCACTGTCTTGGATTAGAGCTCTCTTGCTTAAAGGTACACTCGGGCACACTATTCTATCTTATTTCTCTTCCTCTTATTTTGGTAATGTTTTTATAGATTATATAGGAAATATTTCTTAAAGTATTCTATTTTTCCTTGTTTCGTTTCCTCACTGAGCTCTTTAACCTGTTGGAGCCCCTGGGCTTATAGCATCCTGCTTTTCCAACTAGGGTTGTAGCTAAGCAAGTAATAATAATAATAATAATAATAATAATAATAATAATAATAATAATAATAATAATAATAATAATAAAGGAGGAAGGCAAACTATCTGCTGTTGCAATACGCGTCCAAAATATCTTCTTCCTGGCAAAAGAGAGTCGTGGTATATCTCATCGGCTCGAATGGTTTTGCTGGGAAGGTTGTTCGTTACGGAGACGATAACGAGCGAATGAAAGTGATTTGCAGCCAGTTAAAGATGGGACTCAGAACTATCAGCTTGGGATGGGCAGGGTCATAAGGTTTTTCTATTTAATGTGGCAGTATATTCCTTCGGGGGTATTATAATGTGCTGGAAATTTCTTTTGCCATTATTGGAAGACAAATAATGCGTTTTTTTATGCTGCCGTTGTTCAATGTGCGCATTTAGAGAGGAAATAACAATGAATATAATGGTAATTCTCCTTATAAAATAAGTAGAATTGCAAAGGGGGTAACTAGAAATAATAATAAATAAGAGTAAGATGGACGTGATTTGATTTTATTACTGCCCATCCGTCTTGTCTGTTACAGATACTTGGATGACATAATCTGCTCATTTTTTTCTCTCTGTCTATCTATTAATATTTGGGTGGCTTGATTCGTGTCTGGTACTTTATATGTACTGTAAACTGTATAATATCTGTGTATTGCATCCATGAAATATATGTGCATTACTGAATGAAAACTAATGTATACATTTCTTGTGAAAATTTTCCCTAGGTAATATTTTTTTTTTTTTTATACAACTATGGAATGCAATGGAGATTTGACCAGTTGTGAGTTTTAAAGGCATTATCATTAAAGTTAATGAATATACACTCTTATTTGCTTAACGAAAAGATCTTTGTGGTGGTCTATTGGAAACGTCTCTGTCAGGCGTTCTGCTGGAAGGAAGCACGAGTCCCGCTTGTGAGCTAAGGATGGGATGTTTTGGGGAGCCTATAGGTCTACCTGCTGAGTCATCAGCAGCCTTTGCTTGGCCTGGCCCTCCCTGGTCCTAGCTTGAGCGCTGATCATATGGATATAGGGTCAATCTATACACTGTTTCAAATTTCCTGTAAAAATGGTAAAAATCGTGGAACCAATGTTGCCAGGCATTTGCCGTTTTAGAAACGGATATATTCACGTTAAGGATTGATATTACGGTCACCAACCCGTAGAAGATAATAACAAAGTAAGGTAAAATTTACGGTTGCCTGTATTTTACTGAAATACGGCTGAGAACCGTATTTTTTTTTACAGAAAATTTTCCGATTAAAATTACGGTTTTTTTTTTAACGTTGTAGGGCAATGTCATTATCCCTTGCTCCTGCCATTCATAAATGACCTTTAAAGCTTTAAATGGAATGGCTGCTGGAAAAGAAGTAAACGACTGGAATATGAGAATGAAGTAAATACAGGCAAAGATTAGCTCCCTTGAAAATCCGACAAAGGAAATTTAAGGCCCTCCAGCTTGGATGTCGTGACTGCTAAATAGGGAAACGACCAACCTCCAAGGAAGCGTCCCTAATTTATCCCAAGGCAACGCTAATGAGGCCAAATTAAGAGGCAGCCCTTTGGGAAACCTTCGTTCATAACCTGGAAGTTGGTACAGTTAGAATCAAAAGAACGCCGACACTCAGGAGAAATCTTTCGTCAGATGTCTCTAGTGTTCCCATAACAAAACAGACAACGAGTTGCTCCTCTTACTACTGCTACGAAATGGGCGGAGCCTTCTCCAACCTTGGTGAATCAAAGACAGTAAAGGGCTGTCTTTGTTAGCGCAAGCATTGAAATGTTACTAATAGAGTTACCATATTTCATTCTCAGCTATCATTTGACGTCTCAAATATCCACTACAAATACTGAATACACAAACATATATATATATATATATATATATATATATATATATATATATATATATATATGTAGAAAATAGTGGAGTGTCGTAGCTAAACAATTCTTTCCGTTAACAGCTATATTTGATTATTCTAACATTATTCTTGTTCAGGTTACCGATGAACGAAAAAAAGTAATTTCAATTATGTTTCAATGTTAAAAAATATTAATAAAAAACACCATACATGAGTTATACCCACCTAAAGGACGTTCAGAGAGAGAGAGAGAGAGAGAGAGAGAGAGAGAGAGAGAGAGAGAGAGAGAGAGAGAGAGAGAGAGAGAGAGATCAAATGGTTCGAGCTTACTCTACTTAATGAAGTAATGTAACAGCACATAAACTCCTTTTTAGACATTTATGCATATCAAAATATTGTTTGTCATTATTATGCAATGTTTCCAATAGAAATGATTGTATTATGCTCCCAAAAGCTTATCGTTATTTTTCAGATGACAGATTGACTGCTAAAAACTACTTACAGTTTATAGATATTCATTGAATGTAACATTTCGTAATACGTGAGGATACTTTATTGCAAAATATTTCCCAAATTATTCAGATTCAGGGGTATGCGCCGTTTCAGTCTTTAGACTCTAAGCCACTTTCCTTTTATTCATCATTTATTTTACATTCCCATTGTTGAGCTTTGTCATCTCTCCGTCTGCTATCTTGGCCTTGAAGGATTAGCATTGCCATATGAACTAAAATCTTAAACATATATAGTAAAATCTTTACTACATTGCTAATTCAATCTTTGTCGTAAGTGCTTTATTCACTTGATAATTATCGAAACTAAATGGTAAAATTGGAGATAGTTATTACAGGATATGAATAACGGGATTATTTTGTTAGAATCAAATGCTTATCCAAATGATGGGTGATTTTGGGGGAAAATAACTAATTGCTTTTGGGCGTTTGGAGGATTTGCTTCCTTAAGGATCCGTATACCAACATTTGTCCGGCTGCATATAGTTTGATCATTATATTTTATACTCCTCTATATACCTTAAATGCTCTGTAGGAAAATTTAACCAGTTGCTTTAAAATCGACTAAGATATTTTCGTTAACTGGAATAATGATAGAGGAATGGGATATATATTGTATAAAAAATCTGAGGGGCACCACTTATTCATGGAAGCATGCTTCACAATGCAATTTTTTTTTTTTTTACTTCGATGGAGATTGTAAAAACTAAGATAGAGGAAAATGAAATACAGATCTCCAAATGCCTTATTCCGGAATCCAGATAATGAATATCTTGTCTTGGTGTCACACAAATATCAAATAGTTCCAAGTTGGAATGGTCAAGGGAAGGTGTTTCTGCTGCCGCTTGTGAGAGATTTCTTTTATGGAGGCACAGTGAGGAGCTAAGAACCAAAGTTGACGCCCTAAGACGAGCACCGAGGCAGAAGGGCATTCATTTTAAAGATGATATTTAATAAATGAATGAATAAATAATGACGGAAAGAAACACACATATTAAATAATGAATCAGGGGATAAAGGAAGAAGCTGAGGAAATAAAATCTAAAGAATGAGAGAAAATATTTAGGAATCCATGAGTATCGCTCCTCATCTGTATAAGTTAGTGATTAAAAGGACAATCAAACTTTCATTTCCGAGATATTTTAATATTGGGGTTTTCCTTTCCCCTACTCACGGCACCAGCTGTAGAAATTGTGGTTTAACTAATACCCTGATAGGCTGAGGAGTTGGTATGGATAGATTTTGCTCGAACAATCCGAACTAGAGCTTCACGGATAGTAATGCATTTTTCGCTTGTTAAGCGCCCATCTACCTTGCGTAATTTACCCGGTCAAGAGACCTACATTCGGGCACTTGATCACTGTAAATAAGGACTTTATCATACAAAGCTAAGCGTATTTGAATCAAGATGATAAGACCTTTATGCATGAAATTGATAAGAAGCTGTTTAATTTCTCAAGATAAAGCTACTAGCAAATATATAATCATTGATAACTTACAATCAGGGTATTAGAATGGGGAATCATTTCGTGCTTATGCCATCTATTCGTGTATATTCTCTGGAAAAATTATAGAATTCGTTTTGGGAAAATAAGTATATCATAGTTTTATGACATAATTTCTGAAAATTGTGTCGTTCTGAGACTACGATTTGTCAATAAAACAAATTTTTTAAACCCTTTGCCAGAATGTGATAACGTCCTCATCTACCTCAATATAAGTTATTTTCGATACGAAATATTAAATTCTGGTTGTATTCAATGTGCTTTGTAGTCATCAGAATCTATTATATCCATCATCGATTATCTATTATGCAAAGTTAATACTTAAATTTCGTTACTTATCGACCTTCCATCGACAGCAGCTATTTTATTCTACTGCTGCTATCTTTTACAAATAAACTAATAATGAATTAGGTTAGCCAAATTTACTAGAACATTGACGGGTATAAAATAAATCTCAGGCAATGATACAATATCTTACAGACTGTATCATGAGTCTACAAGCATCCTGTCTCCACAACCCCTACAACAGAAATGACTTTCCTATTTGCTCAGTTTAGGAATGGCCGGGGCAGGGGGATAGAAGGAGAACACACCCCCCCCCCTTCCCTGGAAAGTGTCTACTTTGTCCCTCTTACGAAAAAAGTAGCAATTGAAAGATAATAGTATATATATATATATATATATATATATATATATATATATATATATATATATATATATATATATATGTGTGTGTGTGTGTGTGTGTGTGTGTGTGTGTGTGCGCGTATGTGTGTGTGTTTTGTATTTGTATTGAAAAGTTGAGACGTCAAATGATTATACAGAATTGAAATATGGCAACTCGATTTGTAACATTTGTATACTTTTGCTAACAAAGACGGCCATTTACTGTCTGATTCGCTAAGGTTTGAGAAGGCTCCGCCCATTTCGTAGAAGTTGTAAGAAGAGCAACTCCTTGTCCGTTTTGTCATGGGAACACTAGAGACATCTGACGAAAGATTTCCCCTGAATGTCGGCGTTCTTTTGATTCTAACTGTACTTTGTCTTCTGGAGCAGGTTTTTTGTCTTCCTTTTGTATTTTCCAATGGTCGTAATTTTTATTTTAGTCAGCATTGTTATTGTGATTGTGTATGTATATGTAGTATATATATATATATATATATATATATATATATATATATATGTATATATATATATATATATATATATATATATATATATAGATATGTATATATATATATATATATATATATATATATATATATATATATATATATATATATATATATATATGTACATTTTATATATATATATATTGTATATATATATATACTGTATATATATATATATATATATATATATATATATATATATATATATATATATATATATATATATATATATATATATATATTTAACGGTCCGTTTAGTCTACGCACACAAATCAAACTCTTATAGAAGAGTAGACATTGTTTTGTTCGCTTTGTTTAATTATCCAACGCTGTATAAGCTTTGTGTAGTTGTTCAGTATTGAAAACATTTGCTGTATTTATTTCTTAGTTGTTAGTGAAAGATATATTGAATGTTATTCCCGCTCAGTCCTCCATTTCTCTGATAGTAATGAAATTCAAGATTCTCTTCCTATTGATATATTTTGTTGTGATAGAATCCGTTGTAGACTCCGTCTGTGTAGTACTTTGAAAGTAGGCTGTTTGAGCAAAGATCCGACAGTAATTTTAGCATTCAGGAAGAGTTGTAAACGTTATAGAGGCTGTCTGTGCAAAGATCTTGCTGTAATTTTACCCTTTTTTATTGTTCTTTCACAGCTTGTCTTGAACAGTCTCCCATATCACTCACTGGTTCTCATATATAATAGTCTTTATTTTTATGTTATTCATTCGTGGTTACCCGAGTTAAATGCTAACTAAATCCAGCTTTGGTTTTCTTCAATGATCTTAAGACAAACGGTGTAGTCGATGATTATTTTCCATGTATGCAATAATACTTATTTTCAACTTTCTTAAAAGAATTGCACCTTTACCGATGTATTTACTCTCTGTGTGACAGAATGGAAGGTGGGTAGTAACACCCGGAGAGTTACGACATCCCACATCTCACGAGTGAACAAGCTTCCTAATGCCGATTAAGTTACAGTTAGCTTCATTAATTCCGGGACTCTGTCGTCTCCTTAGCTTTCCACGAAGTGTACCGGAATCAATGAAGCCGACTGTACCTTATAAAGCCATTTTGTGACACTCACTCATAGCATTTGTTTTCTAAAATATAAATAGACTTGTTGACCATCTTTCTCGGGAGTTACTTCAAATATATTCTTCACTTTCTTCCTGGTTCAAGTGAGGTTCTTGTGCTGGACCATAAAATAGAGGTAGGTAACAAAAATATGTTCCTTGTATGGCCTATTGAATTTACTTTATTTTTCGTCAGGTCTACTAATCTCCCCTAGATAATGAAGAGCACGTGTCTGGATATATATATATATATATATATATATATATATATATATATATATATATATATATATATATATATATATATATATATATATGTGTGTGTGTGTGTGTGTGTGTGTGTGTCTGTGTGTCTGTGTGTGTATCCTGTCGCGCTGAGCGGCATTGCCAAACGTATGACTACACTTTCTCTCCCTGTCCCTTTGGTATTTGGAGAGGGAGTAGCCATTCCCTGGAGAGGGAGTAAGAAATATTGAATCTGCGTGTGCGTATATTTACATATCTAAATATTTATCCGTCTTTTTGATGGGTCGCGTACACTAGTTACGCATAATATTATCAAGGAACCAGGAGAAATCCCTCGAATTCTGTGGGTTTGGTCGGAATAAATGTATTTGCTCAGTTGTCGTCAAGGCTGGCTAGTACTTACGTACGTTTGTTCGTTCCTATTTGCTATATAACAGAATTGATGGATACTTATTTGGGGAACTAAGGTCGTAGTTCCTGTGCTTTCGTATTTAGCAAACGTCGAAATGACCTCATTTGTACAAGCAGTGAGTTTACATTGCTTACACATTTGGGTAAACAACTGCGTGACAGGGAAGTCGAGAATTTGTTATATATATATATATATATATATATATATATATATATATATATATATATATATATATATATATATATATATATATATAGATCAGTAGAACACCATGGCTGCATTTGAAAACATTTATATTTTATCACATTTCTCCATCTTCCTCTAACAAGTACTTTATTCAAGTTAGAATTATTCTGAGTAAACCGTGTGGAAAATTGTTATAGGATTAAAAAATGAAGATAGTTTCAGAATGGTATTGATATACAAAACTGAAAAGGGGAAAAATAATAGCATTAATACAATGCAGAAGTTATTTCAAATAAAAAAAATCACGTTCGAATCTGAAATTTCATCACCGAGATATTTCGTAAAAACAACGAAATATATGGAAAAAATAAACTTTTATGATTTCAAAGCAATTTAGGATAGTTACCGTGAAAGGTAGTTAGCAGAATAACAAAGTTAAATCTACTGTATATTTTCCTACAGTATTTCATGTTAATGGTTACTACCAACTAACTATATAGAACTTTCATTTCCAACGAACTATGGGCACATGAAAGAATAAAATAAATAAAAATTATTTTATCCCTTTTTGAGATTCGGCCTCAGTATGTCTCACTTTTTCCATGAAAAAAAAAATACAAATAAAAATCCTTGCAGATATTTCCGAAAGGCTTTTGAAATAATTTCTTTTGAATGAACAGATAAATAAAAATTGAAAATAATACTTATTAGAGAAAGACACTAAAAAAAACCTATATCTGCATATAAGATAATGTTACTTTTTATTTTTATTTTGCAATAATACCATTTTACTTCGAGTATTCTGTCCAGGGTTGCATGAAAAAGAAAATTTTGGTTGTTCTGATTAAAATATATTTTCATATTAGTTTCTCAATCTAGTATTAATTTAAAGCTAAATATTAGTTTTTTTTGCTGTTATTTGAAAAAAGAAAATAAGATACAAAGCCTAAACGAGTTGAAATTATCTGAAAACATAAGTTTGTTATATTATTATTATTATTATTATTATTATTATTATTATTATTATTATTATTATTATTATTATTATTATTATTATTACTAGCTAAGTTACAACCCTAGTTGGAAAAGCAAGATGCTATAAGTTCAAGGTTTCCAAAAGGGAAAAATAGCTGTGTGAGGAAAGCAAATATAGAAATAAACAAACGATTTAAGAAGTAATGAACAAATAAAGTGGAATATTCTAAAAACATTAACAACATTAAAACAGATATTTCATTTATAAACTATAAAAAGACTTATGCCAGCCTCTTTAACATAAAAACATTTGCTGCAAGTTTGAACTTTTGAAGCTCTACTGATTCAACTACCCGATTAGGAAGATCTATCCACAACTTGGTCACAGATTTTTATAAGTTCCGAAAAAAATGATCACGTGTGATATATATGAATGTCTATTCTTGGTGCATAACCGATATATTGGTTGGTCAATGATATTTAGTTTGATATTTATGTTAGCTGTTGTGACGTTTTCCCCCGCGAGACCTACCGCTATAGAAAATGGGAGTAGGGTAAACTACACAAAACTCTGGTCGTTTGAGAGGAGGTTCCAGTAACTCCTAAGAAAGTGTTTCTCGGTAAGTATTGTTGGGAAAAATACAAATTACTAAAAATTTGTGATTTTCACGGTAGTAAACTGATATTGGTGTGATTTTGAAACTGGATACTTACTTGTCCTTATAAATGTTTAAAAAAGCTAAACAGCAAACGGAGGTCAAACCTACGACTTCAATGTAGCCAGCAAAAAACATGGCTGTACCTTCCTGTTCAAAGTGTTCTCCGAAACGAAACTATTGTTATTTTGAAATTTTTATCAACTTGTTATTTTCAAGTTTTTGTTGTTTATATATGAAAGATTTATTTTAAGGTTATTATTGTTTTTAAACTTCTCTTGTAATATTTCCATATTTCCGTTCCTCATTGGGCTATAATAATAATAATAATAATAATAATAATAATAATAATAATAATAATAATAATAATAATAATAATAATAATAATAAAGCTGTTATGATTTCGTTAATAAATACAATAATACGATTGATTAGCTTTAGCAAACTGATAAATGGTCTGGCGTTATAAACATGTATTTTATTGTTTATTTTAACCATGCACAGTAAAGTATATTTTCGTTATTTTTTACGGCATGATTTTCAGTGTTTACATAACCCTATACAACTTGAGTATTTGGAGTTGAATATTATTTGTTGTTCCCTTTTACTATTATTATTATTATTATTATTATTATTATTATTATTATTATTATTATTATTATTATTATTATTATTATTATTATTATTATTATTAAAAACTGGATGCTATAAGCCAAAGGGCTCCAACATGGAAAATACCCTTGTAAGGAAAAGAAATAAGGAAATAGATAAAATACGGGTAGCAATTTTGATTCAACGTTACTATATTTTATATTTTAAGTTCCTTTGAGACTGATTTCAAATTTGTAAATTTTTATTTCTTTTATTTTTAGGTGAGTACACTGCCGTATATTTTAGCAATGATGGAAGAAGGTAAGGTTACCTTTGTTATTTGAACTAGATTCACATTCATTTCATGACCACGGTCTCATTTATTGCAGCTCAATTGGGGGATTATCTGCTGTCTCTAAAGAACTATTCCTTTATATCAGAAATAGAAATAGCTTCTTTGAAATTGTTGGCAGGGTCTCATATATACGTACACTAACGTGTAAGTTTTGATCATAATTGGCAAGACCTTTCAGTACGACATAATATTGTTGTTACGGATAGAGTAGCCCAAGCACGTCTGGTGCTCTATTGGTTGTCACATTCATGCAATGATTTTGATTTTGCTCTTGATAAAAGTCTTTGCTCCATGACTTATAACTATGTATCCTTCATCTAAGGTTATTTATGCTGTAAAGGAGGCAAAATGGCATGTATAATTTAAAGTTATGAGTTGATAAAAATGTGTTTGAAATTTTTGGATTTATGCCCAGTCCCTGTTTTTATATATTCCGATGTCAATGGTCATAGTTGTTTTGGCACAGAAAAAAAAGTTATTTATTTTTTTGCGCTGTATAAGGACGTCAGAATCAAATACTAATGTAGTCACTCTTTGCATCTGATAGTCGTTTTTTTTTATCTTAAGTGACGCTATAAATGGCTGTCATGTTTTTAACACCAGATCATCATAAGAGATCATTTAATCAATGTTTTGAAGTGGGTTGCTGAAAAATAATTACATTTATTAAGAATAAACTGTTTTACCAAAACCTGAACGCCCTAGACAAAAAAAAAAAAAAAAAAAAAAAAAAATAAGTTTATTGAACATTTTGCATTATGCTTAATAAACTGTTTTACCAAAACCTGAACGCCCTAGACAAAAAAAAAATAAGATTATTGAACATTTTGCATTATGCTTAGCTTATTATGTTATAACTATTTAAGGTTATTAGAAATTTCCATTTCAAAACAATGTAACTGAAGTGTAAAAGGACAGTGAACTCGAATGTGACATAGCTGTTCCACCAAATCCTTTAAACTAGAAATATACACGTTTTGAAGAATGTTTACTTGGCCTTATATTGTGACATTCAGAGATTCAATATTGATTAAAACAAGTAAATGTAGATATTACTATTCCTCGTGCGAAGACTCCCATTATTATTATTATTATTATTATTATTATTATTATTATTATTATTATTATTATTATTAAGCTACAACCCTAGTTGGAAAAGCTGTATGCTATAAGCCCAGGGGCCCTAACAGGGAAAATAGCCCAGTAAGGAAAGGAAACAAGGAAAAATGAAATATTTTAAGAACAGTAACAACATTGATATAAATATTTCCTATATAAACTATAAAACTTTAACAAAACAAGGAGAAGAGAAAAAAGATAGAATAGTATAGCTGAGTGTACCCTCAAGCAAGAATAGGGTGGCAACGAAGAAGAGGATGTTTAGTATGCACAGTTACCTCAAGAAATGCCGGTAAAGTTTATCATCACTTTTCATCCCGAGTGGCACTCCTTTTTATAACACCCAGGGGATATATAACCCTTTGTCGGAAAGGTTGGACGAGTGGGACCATGCAAGCAAAACAATTACTTACTGTGGGAAGTGGGGGAGAGGGGAGTCTACTTACTGTGGGAAGTGGGAGAGTCGGCAATAACTTTATGGAACGATAAAGCTAAAAGTAAATTGGGTCACTTGTATGGTCCGCTTCATTCTCATATGGTATTAAGTTGGTTGGTTTAACAAGATTTTTTTTTTCTAGTTTCTTATAAGTGTGGTTGTATTATGTTGCTTTTTATGTGTGCTGATATTAATGCTTTTGATGTGTACTAACATATATATTTTTCATTTTTATGTAGAAAAACGCATATGTTACTGTTATCTATTTGCGAGGTCTATGTATATGTATTGGTATACAGTATGTGTGTATATAAATGTACACACACACACACACATATATATAATATATATATATATATATATATATATATAAATATGCAGAAGAACCACAGGGAAAATGAAAATACAGAATATACACTTGAGTCCTGACTAGTTTCGTGATACTTCCTAGTCAGGACTCAAGTGTATATTCTGTATTTTCATTTTCCCTGTGGTTCTTCTGCATCTGAGCATCACGTTTTCCTGTGATTTTTACGCATATATATATATATATATATATGTATTATATATATATATATATATATGCTTTAATGTATATCGACATATACATATTCAGTATATATATATAATATATATAGATAGATAGATAGTTAGATAGATATATATATATAGATATATATATATATATATATATATAGATATATATATACATATATATATATATATATACATATATATATATATATATATATATATATATTTATATATACAGATAGATAGGTGTTTAAGCTGCCCACAATTATATAGATGTGTTTATGTCTACATTTAGTGGTTTAAAATAATATTCTTAGTTTCTCTTTGTGACGGTTAGAGGGGAAGCATAACAGGCCTTGCATTACGAGACAGCAAACAAACGTCACGTCCTCCTTTCTCGAAGTCAAAAACTTTTCAAATTTACGAAGCCAAGTGATATTTTATGCATACGCCTTCTCATGATGGAGGTGTGCGCGCTTTCTTACTGATGTGTTTCTTTTACATCTTTAATATTTTACGAAAGTGCCTTTTTTTCTGTGTATAGTTTATAGTTTATGTATTAAATATTTATTTTAATGTAGTTGCTGTTCTTAAAATATTTTATTTTTCCTTGTTTTCTTTCCTTACTGGTCTATTTTCCCTGTTTGGGCCCCTGGGCTTATAGCATCCTGCTTTTCCAACTAGGGTTGTAGCATAGCAGGTAGTAATAATAATAATAATAATAATAATAATAATAATAATAATAATAATAATAATAATAATAATAATAATAATAATAATAATAATAATAATTTCTTTGGTAGCGGCGTGTGTCTAACTTACTGAATTTTCTTTTATTATGAATACGCATCTTGCATGTTATAATTTTTTTATCTTTTGTGAAAACGAAGTTGGAAGGAGGTTATGTATTTGTTTGTGTGTGTGTGTTTTTTGTTTGTGAACAGCTTCCTGACTACAATTTTAATCATAGATTAATGAAGCTTGCAGGGATTAACTGTATATGAAAAAAAAAATGAAAATTTTGAAGGTCAAGGTCAAAGGTCAAGATCACGGTCAAGGAAAATATCCAATTCACGTATTCAACCATAAGTTTAGACATCGTTGTCACAGAGACTACAAACTTGGTTCGTACTTGAGTGTATGAAAATCCACGTCAATTAATACATGTTAAGGTCATTGGTCAAGATCAAGGTCGAGCAAAGGGTTGAGAAATAAGCAGCCGCAGCGGAGGTCCTCGCTTTACTGAGTGGCCCTTTAGTTAAATGAATTTTTCGACATACCTGTTTTCTTCAATATATCCGAATATAACGATATTTTTTTTTCAGTATATAGGCTTTGTATGCATATAAGTCCCCTTTTCTCTCATTGAATCAATATAGCGCCATTCCAGGTTTAGTGTCATATGCCAGCCGATTTTCCATCCATGCGGAATTACATTTCTGATCTGCCTTCATATCCCGGAACGATATTCCAACGCGCGGATGTATCATCTACAATTCAGTTTTATTGCGTTTATTGCTGTTTATTGCTTTTCGGAATGGGAGACAATTCCTCTCTTTTTCTTCTTGCATAAAAGTCCTTCCCTGTCCCCAGTGGCGTTCTCGGTTGCAGTGAGTTGTTTCAGGTCATATGTTCAAGGAGAGAGAGAGAAAGAGAGAGAGAGAGAGAGAGAGAGAGAGAGAGAGAGAGAGATCTTTTCCTTCCCTCGTGAACAGCTTGTAATGTGGCGACGAAGATAAATATATTACTTTGAAAGTAGTATTTTTTGTTATATATATATATATATATATATATATATAGCGAGAGAGAGAGAGAGAGAGAGAGAGAGAGAGAGAGAGAGATTTATCTTTTCTTTCCCTCGTGAACAGCTTATAATGTGGCGACGAAGATAGATAACATATTACTTTGAAAGTAGGATTTTTTTGCAGTAGAGAGAGAGAGAGAGAGAGAGAGAGAGAGAGAGAGAGAGAGAGAGATCTTTTCCTTCCCTCGTGAACAGCTTATAATGTGGCGACGAAGATAGATAACATATTACTTTGAAAGTAGGATTTTTTTGCAGTAGAGAGAGAGAGAGAGAGAGAGAGAGAGAGAGAGAGAGAGAAAACACAGATTGCTTATTACGTTCATATGGAGAGAGAGAGAGAGAGAGAGAGAGAGAGAGAGAGAGAGAGAGAGTATTTTATTAGGTGTTTGTAATTTCACTAACTGTAATTTTATTCATTTACATTCTTTAAACCAAGTCATCAAAAGTTAGTGTCCTCGGATATGATATCTGTTATTGAATATCTAAAGTCAGGCTACATGAAAAACTTTTGTTTTTGAAATGTTGTGTTATGTTTTCTTGTTTATAAGTTTCTGGTTAATTTATAAAGTGCTGATTGACAAAGTTAAAGAAGAGAAAACCGGTGCTAAGGATGTCAAAAAAGTGTAAAGCCATTCAAAGGGTTATTTAAGTTAATACTTGAGTCTTATCTTCTTTCTAGAACGCAATAAATGGTAAATATTGACAATTTTTAACGTAATATTGCTCATTCAAACTCAAAATGAGTTATTATGTTTTAGTTTTTGTAAGGACAATGACTTTACATGCATACAATGACTTTACAAGCATGGCGATATAGAATTAATAGTCCTTAAAAAAAAAAAAAAAAAAAAAAAAAACGGAAAAACAAAGTTAGTAATTACGCAAACCGTGATACATTCTCTCTCAGTTAAATCCTAAAGAGATGTCGTTCCCTTTATATTCCAACACTTTCTAAAGATTCCAGATATCCTTCCATGTTATTCATTGATTTTTTTTCCGTCGTTTCTTTATCCTTGGGGTTTTTTGGCGCGAACCATTTTATGGTCTTTTGTTCTAAAATTGAAAAATGGTCCACTTATTTGTCCTGCTCAGACACAGATTTCTGCAAGTGCCTCTCTCGAAGACTAAAAGTCCAATTTATGCGATGCAGGCCGGATACGGATTAAGCTGGGAGATTTTCCTGAGGAGCATTTTTCCTCGCCGAGAAAACGTTGATATTTTGTGGAACATTGTAAATTTCGCCTTCAAAATCCAGTAGAGAAAATGGAAATTCTCTTGTTATCGCTGTTTACCTAAAAAGTTTATTGAACGAGTTGCAGTAAAATAACCCATGCATTTATTCATGTGTATTCTTACATTTTTTTGTGTTTGTGCTTGTTTCTGTATGCGTTATCTTAAAAGGACATTGATCCATTTGCTTGGAAATTCTGTATGCGGCATACATTGACTTTGGAAAAGCTTATTATGAAATCGATAAAGAGGCCATGTTGTAGATGTTACAGAATATTGTATTCGTAAACGAAAATATTCGACATAAAGATCGAATTCTGTAATAATTTTTATAAATTCTTGGTCAATTTCTATATATCTGTTTATCTTCATAATTATATCTTTATCAATACAAAATCTATATATATACGTTCTTCATAATTTACAATGAAGAGTCCGTTTCTAGTCCACTACAGGACAAAGGTGTTAGACATGTCTTGGTCATGTCTGGGGTTTGGCCACTTACATCACCAGGCTGGCTAGTGCAGATTGGTTATGGGGTATATACAATACAACGGCCACTGTCACATACACTTGTTATTGCTTATTTGCTTATTTGTTGCTGAACATCAGCCGTGTCAAGGTGGAACATGGGAATATCACTGTTTGAAAGATTGGAAAATAATGAAATAAGAAGAATGGCAGGTGTTGTGAAGGTTACTGAGATGATAAGAGTGTCACGACTGGATGATGGGGAGGGAGTGAGGAGACTTGGGAGGAACTTGTAAGGGGAAGAAGATCAAGAGGGAGGCAGAGAATTAGATAGCGGGATAATGTGAAGGATGATATGGAGAGAAGAGGTTTGGTGAAGGAGTATGCCTTTGATAGAAGGCATTGGAGAGGGTGCATCAGGCAACCAACCCCTTAATGTAGGGATAACGGTTGGGAAGAAGAATTAGCCTTATCAAGCACTTGCACAGTTTGCTCATCAGCAGAACGTTGAACCCTCATGCATGCAAACCTTGCGTTTCCTGGATATTGAAGACTATTTTTCAATGCGTCTTTAACGACATGATATCTCTCTAGCGTTAGGTTTATCCGTTGTCTTCCTTCTCCTCCTTCATAACACAGCGTAATGATGCCAGATACCCTTGGCACATAAGCCTTCTGAATATCAGATGGTTAGGACATGGGTCTTACTGTGTTAT
>NC_090729.1:125503914-125507745 GCF_036898095.1 Palaemon carinicauda
CAGAGAGAGAGAGAGAGAGAGAGAGAGAGAGAGAGAGAGAGAGAGAGAGAGAGAGATATTCGTATAATGATACTTCTGTTTGTATATGTAATTCTGTGCGTGAGAGGAAAAAATATCTACAAGGGAATAACGTACTTGCAAGAATTGACTATTTAGATAATCTAATGAGAAGAGAGAGAGAGAGAGAGAGAGAGAGAGAGAGAGATTTGTATAATTTGTATAATGAGACTCGTTTCCGTTTTTTTTTTTTTTTTTTTTTTTTTTTTTTTTTTTTTTTGCGTGTGAGAGAGTGCAGAATATGACGACCGACAAATAACCTACTTGCAAGAATTGACTATTTATATAATCTAGGGATTTTTTGTGAAATCGCACTTCGTATGAATAAAGCGTTGTCGGGTGTCGCGTCTGGCCATTGCGGTGAGTTGAGGTCATCATCTGGGAGTGAATACTTCAAGTTTCTCAAGAAGTTGGATCCTTAGGAGAAGAGTTTCAACTTCAAGTCAAGAGAGAAAGTTTTCAGTCATGTTAGACACGTATTACACTCGTGAGGCGCTCGCGAAAAGCATGTTTTTTTTTCTTCTTTATACAGGATATTTCAGATTTCCAGCTGATGCTACAAAAAGCTTAATCTACATTATTTCTTATGATTAGAACAGTGAAAGGGAACGATTTCAAGTGTGGAAATTTTTTAATTGGCCCGCCAAAAACCGTGTTTTTTGAAAAGGGATATTTCATATTTCCAGCTGATGCTAGAAAAAGCTTCATATATATCATTTTTTTAAGATTAAAACAGTGAAAGGTAACGATTTTAGTTGTGGAAATTTTTCGTTTTTTTTTTTATTCGAAATTATTTGCATTCAAAATCATTATTTCGGTTTCGATGGCCATATTTGTGGTGATGCCAGGTTTCGTAAACATGTCAGTTTAAAGGCTTAAAGGCCGCTCATTAATGGTAGAGGCAAGGGACAATGGCATTGCCCTATCAAGCAGGACAATGCCCTAGAATCTGACCATATACATATGATCAGCGCCCAAGCCAATCTCCATCCAAGCTAGGACCAAGGAGGGCCAGGCAATGGCTGCAGGTGACTCAGCAGTAGACCTGTAGGCTCCTCCAAACCCCGCATCCTTAGTTCACAAGGATGGTGAGGTTGCAGCGACCAAAGAAACTAATGAGTTTGAGCAGGACTCAAACCCCAATCTGGTGTTCACCAGTTAGGGCCGTTACCACTTCGGCCACCACAACCCTTTAAAAAAAAAAAAAAAAAAATCTCACCTAGTGAAAAACATAACCAGCCATGATAAACATAGTAGTCGAAATACTGTGATAAAAATGCATTATGAAAGCAATCCGAAGGAGGTTGAAAGAAATTGAAGATAAAGAAAATGTAGAAGAACAAGGTAAACGAGAAAAGTCAAAATAAAGAGAGGAGAAAAGCAGAACATGAAAAATAGAAAGATAATTAAAATCAACAACTAAGAAAAACAGGAGGAGGAAATTACAAAAATGAAAAGCCACGTCAACAAGAACAATAATAAGGAAGCGTGAAAATGGATTTGCCACAGTTCAGGACCCCGACCTTGTTAACTCTTACTCTTCTAGGAATTTTCCTCACCTCATCCTACTAGAAAACTTTTCCTCCTCCTCCTCTTCCTTCCCCTCCTCCTCCTCTTCATCTTCCTCCCCTCCTCCTCCTCTTCCTCTTCTTTCTCCCCCTCCTCCTTCCTCTTTCTCCTCCTCCTCTTCTTCCGCTTTTTCCTTCTCCCCTTTCTCTCCCTCCTTCTTCTTCTTTCTCTTCCTCTTCTTTCTCCCCCTCCTCCTTCCTCTTTCTCCTCCTCCTCTTCTTCCTCCCCCTCCTCCTTCCTCTTTCTCCTTCTTCCTCTTTCTCGGACGCATCGTGTACTTAAAGGGGCAAACGGCTTCCGAGGTACGTCTTTTGCCACGCCCAGATTTGTGTGTTAACGATATTCGATATGAACATTTGAATTTATATCAGTAATCCTTTGTATTATTAGTACACCCTCTCTCTCTCTCTCTCTCTCTCTCTCTCTCCTCTCTCTCTCTCTCTCTGTAGGTAAAGAAAAAAAATGGATAACCAGCGTTAAGTTAACTATTTCTTAATGGTGGTCGTGTTTGAAATTTTATTGTTTGCTATTTGCTTGAGTGTATGCATGATTGATTGATTGATAGAGAGAGAGAGAGAGAGAGAGAGAGAGAGAGAGAGAGAGAGAGTCCCTATAGCCACTCAAATTATGCTTGTCATTATGTTTCCTTTTTTTCATTTTTGAACTTTCATGTCTTAATTATTCAATATATTTTTGTATATCATTCGCCAACCTACCAATGATTTCGAAAATAATTGAATTGGCGTACTATCAAAGTCCTGACGTGTAATATTTATTATTTTGCACACTTTTTTTTCCAATTACTTATTATATTTCATGAAACTTAAAGATCTCTCTATCTCCATGTTATTACTGTCTTTCTTGAGTGTTATATAGATTTACCCATATGTTCTTATCTATATAAATAATGTGGTTCTTCAAGATCTCTCTCTCTCTCTCTCTCTCTCTCTCTCTCTCTCCCTCTCTCTCGTTGCTAACTGTCGTTTTAGGCAGTACTATATAATTTTGCCATTTTTTTCCTTTTAATATATTTTTTTTCCTTTATCATATTTTAAGGATTACGAAGACTCCTCTCATTCCCTCCTTCGCCGTAGCTAACTCGCCTTAAGCCATAGAGGAGAGTTCCAAAGCTCTTCCAATCCAGCGCCATAATTCACATGAGATTTTTTCCCCCCCTTCTTATATCTTCTCGCCTTCCGAGTCCCCTTTTGGAAGGCGAATCCGATTTCGTGTTGCAAGGAAGATGATGCTGATGGCTTAGACAGCAGCCGTACGAGCTTAGAAAATCCCAGGTTCCCGGCCTTCTTTAAAAAGAAAAAAAAAAAAAAAAAAAAAAAACGCCCACCCTTTCCCCACAACCTGCCTATAACCCCCCCCCCCCTCCCCGCTACATAGGCTTAGAGTCACAATGGACCTGAATGGTGTCTCTTCTGGATTTTATGAGCACCTCTACTTTATTGGGTCCCCTCTTCATTTATTTATTTATTTATCCAAAATGTAGTACTAAATTTAGTTAGCGTCTTTTAAAAAAAGTTATCAAGATCTTTTATTTCAAATAGGAGCCCATTTACCTATTTTATTTTTATCTAAAATTAAAGTTATATCTAGCCTGCATAAGTTCATTCTTTTTTATGTTTATTTCATAATGTATTTCATTACGTCATATATTAAGCTAATATTTTCAAATCGTTTCGAGAATATTCTATTAGAGATTATGTGTTTTGGAAACTTCATTAAGATATTTCCCCCCATTATTACCCAATTAATCGTATTTTTACATCATTTCACACCTCTCAAATGTAATGGGTTGAAGAACAACTACAGAAAAGACGAAGGTTAATATGCCTTTCCTCCACACCTCTCCTCATTCTTCTTCCTCATCCTCCTCTTCTCTTTCGTCTCCTCCTTTTTCTTCCCGAGGCCTTTTGCCTCCTCCTCCGTCTCTTCCATAATCCTCCTAATACCCCCCCACCCCCAGCTCTTCTGAGGTAACTTGCCTTTCGTGAATTTTCTTGCGGCCTTTCATTTCGGGATTGTGAAACTCTTTCCGGCACCTCGTTTTCCTGGATTGGTGCAAGGTTTTTGGGCGAAATTACTCTCTCTCTCTCTCTCTCTCTCTCTCTCTCTCTCTCTCTTGGTGGGGGATACGAGGAAAGTGATGGTATCATGAACATAAAACTATTGAAAGAATTTGTGTATTAATAC
>NC_090729.1:125515745-125520745 GCF_036898095.1 Palaemon carinicauda
AGAAATTGTTTATCGGACCGAAGGTCGTACAGTCAGTCCCCTGAGTCGGATTTCCCCCAGCTGAAAATCAACTCTGAAGAAGTGACATTCCTCTGTCTTCCTTCCAGTTCTGTGGTATCACCAACAACATTCATCTTGCATTCGAAACACCTCGACAATATCTTGTTTCATGCTACTCATCTTCATTCGATATTCCATTACACTTATATTAATATTTTTTGATAGATTTTGTTCAGTATTTATCATAAATAGGGGTCGTTGATCTTTTCAAATATCAAGTCTTGTATCTGTTATCGAATCTTTGTTTTTTTCTGTTATGTGAAGATTGTGTAATTAATACATTACATAATTAACAATTGATAAGTAATATCTTGGAATAATTGAGATTGCGTTAACTCGTCACTGTTAAATTATTGTTTACAATAATGATTGTGTAATTTTCTCCCCAAATGTTAATTACCTAATAATCTAACATCTTTAGAGTTTATTCACGTTGTTTTTTTTTTCATTTATTACAGCTACAATATATAAATGAATTTTTTTTTTATTAACGTAAGGCTCTATCGTATATATTTGAGCCACATTTGATAACATTCATATCAAGTTTCATATAGGAAATATTATTAATATTGTACGATGAGTACATTATGATATAACCACATTATGATATAACCCTAATGCAATCCCTTACTCCACAGTAAGTAGAGATTCATGTTAAACGTATTCCTGCAGCCCTGGCTTATTAAGACAAATCTACTTCCTCGTTTCATTAGCTGAAATACATTTGCATACGTTGAAGGAATTCCATTTCCCTAGTTCAAATGAAAATGATAACAATAAATCAGATTTTCTGTTATTTGTATAGTTAATTAGGCTACGTTCATTTAGGATAAATTTGGTCGCTCTATATGAAAAATCTTTGTTGCCACGTTCATTAAGGTAAGTTTAAAATATTGCGTTCTTGAGAAAGGATCAACTGTCCCAATTAACGTTAAGAATAAGCTGGCATCATTATTATAGAGAATTCCTTGGGTATGTTTAATTCAGAATACACTTCTGCATTGCTCATTTAAAAACACTTAAAAAATTGCCGTAAAATCGGTAAAAATCCTGGAATAAATGTTGCCTGGCATTTACTGCTTTAAAAACGGATATATTGATATAATGGAGTAATATTACGGTCACCAACCTGTAAAAGATTATAACAAAGTAAGGTAAAAATACGGTCGCCTGTATTTTATTGAAATACGGCTAATAACAGTATAATTTGAGGGAGAATTTCCGATTAAAATTACGGTTTTCTTTAATGGTGCAAGTTCATCTGAAAATTATGTGAATTAATCCCATATCGCTTTATTTCTATAAAGCATTAGGTTTCGTTCATTAAGAATAAATTTGGGTTCGTTTAAGAAAAATCTAGCCACGTTCATTAAGGGGAAGTTTTAAGTATTCCGTTCTTGAGAAAAGATCAACCTCTTGCGTTCAGTACTAGGAAATCACTTCAATGCATTTATTAAGAAAGCTGGCCCAAGTGACGTTTATTAAGGGAAATAATTCGGTGTCGTTAATATAGAAAATTTCTTAGGTCTCTTTAAGTCAAAATACAATTCTCCATTGCTCATTTAAGAATTGAGTTTTAAGATAAAAAAAACCCACTTGTCTTATTCAGTAAGAGAAACCCCTTGGTCACATTTACTTTGATAAAATCCGTTAGTTGCATTTAGCGGAATTATTTACATAAGGTTTTTTTAAGTGTACAATCCATTCCATAATAGATACCATAAAAGTTCATTTCATAATATACGCAATTTGTGCTAATACTTCATCAAACCTGTAAATCATTCTGTGATACTTGTTCTAGCCAGTTTGTTCTTAACAGTATTTTATCTCTTTTGTATTTTGTAGTTGTCATATGTTACTCTTTTTCAAGAACTCTGCTTATTGATATTATTCATTACTCTTTGTGTGTTAGTTGACTTTTCATTGTCCGGGATCTTTGTTTTAAGGGTCTTTGTCACTTTGTTCACCCCTTCCAATATCTTGCTCTTCTTTCTTGTTCCTTTCCATTTACCCTCTCTCTCTCTCTCTCTCTCTCTCTCTCTCTCTCTCTCTCTCTCTCTCTCTCTCTCTCTCTCTCTCATTTTCTTTATCTTAATCACACATCGACCCATCAGTTCCCCAAACCCCATCCCATCAAAATGCCCATCACCGCCAGAGCAGAGAAGCACAAGAAGATTCCAGTGGGACTGGAAGGAGGGTCGGAGTTGCTCTCCATGGTCCTCACTTTCTCCACCATAATTGTCCTCCTGGTGGTGGTTTACGTCCTCTACAGGCTCGTCATTTTATAGGTGAGGTACACATCTGTAAATCAAGTTTGTATAAAGTTCCTAGAGGGTTGTGTGTGTTTTAGTATGCTGTAGGTTAGTCCTTTTAGATTTTATAAAGGGTTATATATATTTTGCATGTCAGATGATCTGTCACCCAATTGAATAATATTAATTTTGGAGTTCAATCTTAATAAAGTTGAATGTTCATATCAGATTTTCTGTCACCCAGTTGAATAATGTTGATTGTGAGGTTTATTCTTGATAAAATTGGGAGGTCAAGTTAATGATAAATTTCTTATCTGATAATTTGTTTTGTTGTTTTCTTGATTTTCTGTGACGTTTTTACCCACTAGAAAATTTAAAAGTTCTCGGATGTGTTCAAAGTTCTTCAAGTTTTTACTCCCCAATCGTGGCTTTCCTGAAGGTTGTTTAAAGTACTCATCATCATCATCATCATCATCATAATCTCCTACGACTATTGACGCAAAGGGCCTCGGTTATATTCCCCCAGTCGAATCTATCTTGAGCTTTCAAATCAATATATACTTCTCCATTCATCATCTCCTCCTTCACGCTTCATAGTCCGCATATTATTATTATTATTATTATTATTATTATTATTATTATTATTATTATTATTATTATTATTATTATTACTAGCCAAGCTACAACCCTAGTTGGAAAATCAAGATGCTATAAGCCCAAGGGCTTCAATAGGGGAAAATAGTCCAGTGAGGAAAGGAAATAAGGAAATAAATAAATGATGAGATTGAATTAACAATATATCATTCTAAAAACAGTGACAGCGTCAAAACAGATATGTCCTATATAAACTATTAACAACATCAAAAACAGATATGTCATAAATAAACTATAAAAAGACTCATGTCGCCAAATCTACCTTGTTTTTATACCCTGCGTGAATCAGTGGGCTTGTAATTGGTGGGTGAAGGTTCTTGGAAGGGGGAAAAGTCGTCTTGCATGTGGGTTTTCCGTGTCTCCGTTCAAGGGAACTTTTCTGGAAAAGACACCTGTATATATCCACGCCCAAATAGCCTTTTGGAACAATAGTAGACCTTCCTCTTACTGATTAATGACCCTGCTAATTAGATACCGCCGTCCTAAATTATGATAATTATTTTTTTTTCCATATGCCATTTCGATTAGTTCAATTAACTCTTATTTTGGGTTGCATTCAATAAAAAATAAACCCGGGTTTCCGCACTTAGTAATGGCTTAAACGTGGTTTCCACTCTCAGTAATGGCTTAAACGTGGTTTCCACTCTTAGTAATGGCTTAAACGTGGTTTCCACTCTTAGTAATGGCTTAAACGTGGTTTCCATTCTCAGTAATGGCTTAAACGTGGTTTCCACTCTCAATAATGGCTTAAACGGGGTTTCCACTCTAGTAATGGCTTAAACGTGGTTTCCACTCTTAGTAATGGCTTAAACGTGGTTTCCACTTTTAGTAATGGCTTAAACGTGGTTTCCACGTCTTCTGGCAAAACGTCTTAATAGGTTTGCTGAAGGTAATCATCTATTCCCTAGTTTGCAATTTGGTTTTCGTAAAGGGCTTGTAGCATGTGATGCCCTTCTTACAATCTCCAATGCTGTACAGAAATCCCTTGATTGTGGTCAGGAAGTTCGTATGATTGGCCTTGATTTTAGTGCTGCCTTTGACCGTGTTAATCACGAGGCCCTTGTTTTCAAACTCACACAGTTGGGAGTGGGAGGGTCGTTTCTTAGCATTATTATTGATTTTTTAAGTAATAGATCTCAAAGAGTTGATGTTAATGGGCACCATAGTGAGTATAGGAATGTGATATCCGGTGTTCCACAGGGTAGTGTTCTTGGCCTATCACTTTTCATACTATATACACATGACATGTGGTTTGGCCTAGGAAACAAGCTTGTTGCATATGCAGATGATGCTACTCTCTTTGCATCAATTCCATCCCCTGAATGTAGATCTGGGGTTGGTGAATCCCTTGATAGAGATTTAGCTAAAATTAGTGCATGGTGCAAATTATGGGGTATGAAATTGAATCCTAACAAAACTCAAAGTATGATTGTAAGTAGGTCAAGGACGGTGGCTCCTCAACATCCGAGTCTCAGTATTGATAATGTTTCTTTAAATTTGTATGACTCTTTTAAAATTTTAGCTGTGATTCTCGATAGCAATTTACTTTTGAGAAACACATTAGGTCTGTGTCTTCTTCAATTGCACAAAAAATAGGCTTATTGAGAAAGTCTTACAAGATTTTCGGTGATCAATCTATTCTGAAGAAGTGTAATATCTCACTGATAATAAAAAACTAAGCAAGACAGAAGGACTCCTTAGCTTGTAATAACAACAATAACACCATCAGCAACAATGATAATAGTAATAATAATAATAATGATAATAATAATAATAATAATAATAGTAATAATAATAATAATAATAATAATGAAAATAATAATAATAATAATAATGATAATATGATAGTAATAACAACAACAATAATAGTAATGATAATAATAATAATAATAATAATAATAATAATAATAATAATAATAATAATAATAATAAATGTCTAGAATGGGTAAATGAGGAGCATCCAAAATTGCACGTGATCGTGTCAATGGAACAGATGTTAGTGTTTTGTTTCCCCCACATCGGTGGACCTGATCC
>NC_090729.1:125525156-125532656 GCF_036898095.1 Palaemon carinicauda
GATGGTGACGATTGCGTGTCTTCTAAACACATGCAATTGGGATTTTGTCGACTTTCTATTTTAGATGTACTGTATATTTCTAATACTTTATAACACTAGCATAATTATTAGTATTATTAAAAATATGAATATACTCAGCAAAATCAAATAGAAGATCCCCATGAGGTTAAGGTTTAGAAAACCCTTATGCGAATGAAAATGAAAGAGAGATGTTTAAGTAGGCATGAAAAAGACAGATTAGGAAAAAGGGTACATAAATCACGAACATTCGATAACAGTGAGGAATTAAATATCTCTTTGAAGTAGCTCGACAAGCAGTTGTAATCTTTTAAAGATATTCCTTTGACATGCTGTTTGACAACTGTTTACCCTACTTTAAAAAAAAAAAAAAAGTCGACGCAGCAAGTTTCGATATCATGGGCACTATGAACGACGGCAATTTTTCCTCTGCCATGGTGGTTTTTTTTTTCTTTTTTTTTTTGGGGGGGGGGGGGGGGGGTTTAAGCGCGGTTGCTTCCTTTTGAAGGACTTGCTTTAGTATTGAGGTAGACCGTAGTCCTGATCGGCTGCCCTGCCTGACATCGTTTTAGACCCCAGTAGCGTATTATTATTATTATTATTATTATTATTATTATTATTATTATTATTATTATTATTATTACCTGCTAAGCTACAACCCTAGTTGGAAAAGCAGGATGCTATAATCCCAGGGCCCCAAAAGGGAAAATAGCCCAGTGAGAAAAGGAAAGTAGGAAAGATAAAATAATTTAAGAACAGTAAAAATTTTAACTAAACCAGAGGAAGAGAAATAAGAGAGATTAGTTTGCCTGAGTGTACCCTCAAGCAAGAGAAATCTAACTCAAGACAGTGGAAGACCATGGTACAGAGGCTATGGCACTGTGTGTGTGCTCATGTATTGTACCAACCGCCAGTGTCCTCCCTAATGTAGCGAGGAGTCTTGACGTGTATAAAATGTTAATTTTCTACATAGAAAAGAAAATACATTCAAAATCACAATTGAGTTACTTTAAAGAGATGATTACACTATTTGCAAATGACTTGAAGGATTAAGTCTTCATTTCAGACGTTAGCATATCAACATCGTCTTGTGTTTTGGGTAGTGAGGTCTAAATGGATGTTATTTGTTATATTATTTTTTTTTCTAACAATGAATATGATGATTGGTTGATTTTTCATCGCAACGCCCAAATTTACAGACAGCAAGTATTCCTTGTTTCTTTGATTTGTGACAATAGAATGCCAAAAAACATTACATTGATGCAAATATATGAAAAAATACGAGGTATATTGAAATACCTATGTCAGAAAAATACAAGGATTATAATTTGCTGAGTATACCAGCTTCAATAAATCTGATTAAACCCCAAGACTAATTTTCTTTACAGGAAATATAAGATAGAAATGTAAGAGAGCAGTATTTAACCCAAATAAAACTCAAACAAAGCGTCATTATATCGTAATTTAACAATATCATAGGAAAGAAAAGGACAATTTAATGATTTTAATAATAATAATAATAATAATAATAATAATAATAAATTCCTTTTATCATTGTTCTTCAGCTGGGCTCCACAAAGCCCTAAAAGAATTGGAAGGCCCAGGACTACATGGCTGAGAACTATGAAGGGTGAAGTAGGGCATGATGAATGGAGAAGTATTGAATTAAAAGCACAAGATAGAGACGACTGGCGAAATCTAACCGAGGCCCTTTGCGTCAATAGGCGTAGGCGATGATGATGATGATGAGCATTCTTCTTATCACCAACGATATTCCTCAAATTTAAAAGCGATCTAACTCACATGTCTTGAAAACTTTTCCTCTCAAAGCAAGCAAACTTCTGCTGAAACTCGGGAGTGTTCGCTGGCTCGATGTTTGGCAGTCGCCGATAGTTCGTGTCTCTCAGATGTTTGTTCGGTGACAAGAAGTTTGACCTCTTTTAACAGAAGGTGAAGAGGTCACGAACTTCCCAGGCCACCATAAATAGCGGCGTGAATACTTCCGTCTATGTATTTTTGGAAGTGTTCGAATAAGATTACACTCATACACACACACAAGCACAGACACACACACACACACACACACACATATATATATATATATATATATATATATATATATATATATATATATATATATATATGTATATATATGTATATATATACAGGTATCATCATCATCATCATCATCATCATCTCCTCCTATGCCTATTGACGCCAAGGGCCTCGGTTACAGTCTTCTCTACTTCTCCATTCATCTTCTACTCCGCGCTTCATAGTCCTCAGCCATATAGGCTTATGCCTTCCAACTCTTCTAGTGCCTTGTGGAGATATATATATATATATATATATATATATATATATATATATATATATATATATATATATATATATATATATATATATATATATATATATATCAACACTAGCAACAAATGCAGCCGATTCTACAATAGTTCATGGCAGGACAAAAGCCTCAGACATGTCAATTCATATCTGGTGTTTGACCAGTTTTCATCACCCCCTCTATGGTGTTTCTTTTTATGCCAGTCTTTACGCGCAAATTTTCTCAGCTGATCAATCAATCGTTTTCTCTTCTTTCCCCGGCTTCGTTGGCGATCTCGACGAAGCAGGGGATGGAAGAGAAGACGATGGATTGACGAGATAGGAAAACTTGCTTATATTTGCTAGAGAGTTATTGGGTCCTTTAACTGGCTAGAGCCTCTAGACAGTACTACATTGAATCCATCTCTCTGTTTACGGCTCATTTTCCCTTTGCCTACACATGCACCGAATAGGCTGGCCTATTCTATCTACATTCTCCTCTGTCCTCATACACCTGACAACACAGATAACCAAAGTTCTTCATTGCTCAAGGGCTTAACTACAGCACTATATTTGTTCAGTCTTGGGTAGTGCCATAGCCTCTGTACCATGGTCTTCCACTGTCTTGGATTAGAGTTCTCTTGATTGAGGGTATACTCTGGCACACTATTCTATCTTATTTCTCTTTTTCTTGTTTTGTTAAAGTTTTTATAGTTTATATATGAAAGACCTAATTTAATTTTGTTACTGTTCTTAAAATTCTTATTTTTATTGTTCATTACTCCTCTTGTAGTTTCTTTGTTTCTTTTTCTCCTTTCCTCGATGGGTTATTTATCCCTTTTGGAGCCCTTGGGTTTATAGCATCTTGCTTTATCAACTAAGGTTGTAGCTTACAAGTAATAAGAATAATAATAATAATAGACTGGCGTAGAAAGTCCTTTTACAGACGCGTGTTGAAGAACATGTCTGAGGCTTTTGTCCTACAGTGGACTAGCAACGCAGATTAAATATATATACAGTATATATAATATGAATGTATGTATGCAAAAAAAATGAGAGTCCATTTGTCTTTGGTATTCATTGGATTACCCTATATGTAATGGGTTATTCGTATTAACATATCTCTCATTTATTTTGGGGGAATATAGAAGTGGATATTTTTTATGAGAGTAAGGGAGGAGGAGTGTTGTATTTGTTCGTAATAGTTATACATTGGATTACTGTATGTACTAATGAACGCTGTCTGACAGCATCTCTCTCTCTCTCTCTCTCTCTCTCTCTCTCTCTCTCTCTCTCTCTCTCCTTATTTTGGGAGATGAAAAAAATTTGCTGTTGTATAGTTGAGAGTTTTAAACTAATAAAATTTGCTATTCTGTAACTGAGAGAGAGAGAGAGAGAGAGAGAGAGAGAGAGAGAGAGAGAGAGAGAGAGAGAGAGAGAGAGAGAGTTTTAAACCTTTCATCTCTTCAGGGTACTTCATGTAACTTCATCTTCCCCCTCCGATGATAACCTTGAGGGAAATACGTCAACGAAAAAGAAAAAGACAAAAAAAAAAAAAAAAAAGATAAAACACTACCTGGCAACTTTTGATTTACGATGTTTCCCACTAGCGGTGCAGCGAGGTGTCGAGCTTAAAACTGGTAATGAACGACGACCATTATTCAGATCCATTATTCAAGATAGATTGGTTGAACTCTTTCCCACGCTACTTCACCCCGTTCCCCCACAACCCCTATTTTTTATGATATGGTTATTGCCCTTCATAAAACTGAAATACCTCGTAGATTTGGTCAGCTTCGCTTCGTGCTGGCTTCGTGTTTTCATATCATACTCGGTGTGTCTTCCTTCGTGTTATGCTCTCATAAGGGAACGGTCCCATAATTTTGAATGGGTCAGAGCTTTTAATTCTAAAGGTTTTGCTTATACATGCATATTTTTACAGGACCATACCTTTATGTATGCAGGTATATTTATGTTTATTTATTTGATTTGGAGCCTTTGGGCTTATAGTATACTGCTTTTCTAACTAGGGTTGTAATAATTATGTATACTTGGTATTTACATTTGTACATGCATGATGTTTCGATATGCATGCAGATATGCATACAAGTTTGTATTTTCCCATTTGCTTTATGCATATTTACTTTAGAATCTCTTGTATACACGCAGGTGTATAAATACATATTGATTTTTTTGGTCATAGCAAGTGTTGAATGTGTATTTTTACTCAATATATTTGATTAATATATTCCTATAATAAATATGTATTTTTAACATACCCATTTTGTTTTTAATTATGTGCCGTGTTTTAGGATGTCTACATAAATGCGTTATTTATGACGTATGGGAGGGTACTCCGTTTTACATTTCCTGATGAATACATGCTTTACAAAATACAAAAACACGTTCCAATACCCGTATTTGTAAAATCGTAGTTTTATGTTATTAAATACTTATACATGAGTACTTACTTTTGTATACATAAAATTATTAAAGAAGGTGCAATATATATAAATGGATTAATGGATATAAGCTGTGAATAAACGTATTTATTTAATAAAGATATTTAAGATTGTATAAATATTTTATGTATATAAATCTATACATATATATGCATATTTTATGTAAATAGATTTATATATACACACATATATCTGTATATATATATATATATATATATATATATATATATATATATATATATATATATATATATATATATATATATATATATATATATATATAGGGAGAGAGAGAGAGAGAGAGAGAGAGAGAGAGAGAGAGAGAGAGAGAGAGAGAGAGAGAGAGAGAGAGAGAGAGAGAGATTTATACATACATACATAGATATACAACAACAAATGCAGCCTATTTTAGTCCACTAAAAAGGCTTCAAACATGTCCTTATTCATGTCTGTGGTTTGACCAATTTTTATCACCACGTTGGCCACTGCGAAATGTTAACGGAGGGTAACTTTTGTCTGATCGGAATCCAACCTATTATGGGAGGCCCTCACTAATACAGCTTTCCTGAACATGGCGATACACGAATTTGGTAAGGTATTTCCACTTAGAAAGGATATATATATATATATATATATATATATATATATATATATATATATATATATATATATATATATATATATATATGCATACATGCATATATACATATATATATATATATATATATATATATATATATATATATATATATATATATATATATATATATATATAGTATGTATGTATATACACGGATGCGTGTATGTACATTTGTATGTATGTTTGTATGAATAAGTTTTCTGAGTACGGATGCATACTCCTCGATCTACATAATGTATTAACACGGATTTAATTATACATAATTTTTGCGCATTTTAGTTTATAGAGGGCTATTATGCAATTCAGTTATGGGTTGTGATTAAGAAACAAATTACCCGTTTTAAACACGCTCCGCTGACATTAATAGCACCGTTCATTTTCCAGAATTGCTTTTGCAGTGAAGACTCTCTCTCTCTCTCTCTCTCTCTCTCTCTCTCTCTCTCTCTCTCTCTCTCTCTCTCTCTCTCTCTCTCTCGCACTGTGTTATTATCATTCAGTGAAACTCAATTTAAACTCGCTAGAAAGCTTATCTCTTTTGCGAGACTTTGCGAGACTTTACGAGACTCATTGATGAGATGTATCTAATTTAGTTTCATTTGAGATAGATGTGCTTTTACTGATATGTTTGGACGGTGTTTTTCTCTGTTGGGAATTGGTGTAAATTAGATTCTAGTATTAATAATTGTAAACTTTAGGAAGTAATTTGTTATTGTCAGTGTAGAAAGATTTTTCATATTGTCAGTGATTAATTTAAATGAATTCCATTTAATATTTTACTTTTATGTTTTGTGGGCTTTTAAGCTTTGTCATATGAGATATATTAGAATGAATTTTGATCACGTTAGTAGGTAATATTTAATTAATTTTTTGTATTATGATAATAAAATATGTATTTTAATATAGGTATGAGTTGTTACACTAGAGCTTGTCAGTGACATTATTCTTATTTATCGATTTACCTTATTATTTTTTATTAAATATATTGTGATAGCGAAGTACGTAAAATGCCGGATCTTTGTTAAGAGAGCATCTATAACGTTTACAACGCTTCCAGAATTCTAAATTTACTGCCAGATCTCTGACATTGACGTTATGTTTATTCATCTTTTTCTGTATATAACTAGATTATATTTATACAAGGGTAGTCTCCTGACAATAAAAAAATTATATATTCATATTTTTTTATCAAAAAGTGTATCAACAATTATACATATATCAATGAAAAAATATTTCAGTTGAAATCATTCACATTAAAATGAAAACTGTCTTCCGTTTATATATTTTTTTTCTATTTTTTTCAATGGGATTTGCTGTTGAATAGAATCCATTTTATAATTTATATTGAAAATAATTTTCTTATATTTTATTTCTCATTGCTCAATATAGCTGTCATTTATTCGTTTGTTTGCGTATGTTTTCCTTTTATTTTCCGTGCTATATTCACTTATTGTGTTGATTATAGAGTATATGTATTAGTTTTTTATCATTTTGAGTATTTGGTATGTATATGTATATATATATATATATATATATATATATATATATATATATATATATATATATATATATATATATATATATATATATATACACAGTATACATATATGTATATATATATTCACATACATGTATATATAAGCTATACATGTGTATATAAAAATAAGTATTTATATATATATATATATATATATATATATATATATATATATATATATATATATATATATATATATATATATATATATATATACATACATGCATGTATAGTTATATGGTGTTTATTTGTGTAATTATAAAAAATATATTTATGTTTTATATATATACATATATATATATATATATATATATATATATATATATATATATATATATATATATATATATATATATATATAGTCCATACTGATTTCGCTATGTATGTGTATCCAGTGGGTGCTTCACACTTAACGTTAAGCTTATTCGAAAATTAAATGTCTATTCATTTTTGTATATTACCCTGTTATATTTTTTTCAGCTTTAGAGAATACATATTCTCATATTTTGCATAATTAAGAA
>NC_090729.1:125537656-125548890 GCF_036898095.1 Palaemon carinicauda
TTGAAACTTGGATTAACTTTTTTTTTTTATTTCTGCTTCGACCTCCTTTCATCATTCTTCTCCTTAGGTTTTGCTTTCCCTGCTTCCACTATTCTTCTTTCTCTTCATCCAGTCTTGTTTTCCTCTTTCATACCCCCCATCTCCTTTCTTCTTCATATCTTTCATCTCTTCCTTTCCATCTCGTCTTGTTTCTTTCTCCTAGTTCTTCATTTTCTCCTCTTTCCTATACACTTTCTTTCCGATTAGGCTTCTCAGTAGATGTCAGTCGTGACTTAGCGAACAGATTCCAGCTGTACAAAAGCTTCTTTGAAACTAACTTTTCCTTCAGACGTAGGTCACAAAGGCCACACCAGAAGTGACTTTCATTGGTTAATTCACTACTCTATTTATTTATTTACTTTCTTCTTTTGATTATTTATTCATTTGATTATTTAACATTGTTACTTGAAACAATCTTTTATTATTGCCACTTAAAAAATTATAATTATTTTATCAGGTCTCTTTAATTGCTTAATTCATTTTTGTTTCTTCTGTTTGCAATTTTTTTTTTAATTTATGCAGTTGTCAGTTACTCATGTCTTTTATTATTTTAATACTTTTTATTCCTTTTGTGTCTAAGCATGATTTTCGAAGTATTTTTAAGTATGAAGTGCCATTTCATTATGTCTGTTTCCTCAATCTTCCCAGAATTATTCTACTTGTTGAATAAATTCATCTTTTTTTTATTATTTGTTTCTTAATATTTCTAACTGGTTAGTCATTGTTTTATTTTAATAATATCTGTTTATTTGAGTCTGTTGTAACGATATCAAATATGGAATTTAAAATTAAATGTTTATGTTTGTAATATAGGTATAGCCTGGCTTATTTGTGTGTGCGCGTGTGAGTGCGCTTGTGTGTAAGTATTCATGTATGTATAGATATACACACATAATGATGCCATCACCTTTAATGTTATACTCGAAAAGTTCAAACTCGCAGTAAATGTTTTAATGTTGAACAGGCTGACATAAGTCTTTTTATAGTTTACATATGTAAGATCTATGTTAATGTTACTGTTCTTAAAATACTTTATTTTAATTGTTCATTACTTCTCATATAGTTCATTTATTTCGTTATTGCCTTACCTAACTGGACTATTTTTCCCTGTTGGAGCCCTTTGGCTTATAGCATCCTGTTTTTACCAACTAGGATCGTAGCTTAGCTAGTAATAATAATAATAATAATAATAATTTATGATTATACTACTACTACTACTACTACTACTACTACTACTACTACTACTACTACTACTACTACTACTACTACTACTAATAATAATAATAATAATAATAATAATGATAATAATAATAATAATAATAATCATAATAATAATAATAATAATATACCCAGATCCATTGGCTTCCAAAGACCTTGAGCGGAAATACAGACGACTTCACCTGATCCATAATTGTTTAACACAATACTCGGACTGACGTCAGACGTACAAATAACGTCAGCCAATTACACCGGAAGCTGTCAGTCCAGATTGAATTACAAACCCCAAACTGATCTTACCGTGTTGTTAAGAAGCTTTGAATTTTATAGATATTTTATGTTTTAAGAAGGAAATTAAGAAGTTTTCAAAACATTATTGCAGTGCTATTTTATACATTACTTTCACGTTGTATGTGTAAAAATCACGAAAAGTGACACAATGAGCCTAAAAAATGTATTATAAACACGAAAGAAAAAATGAACAGACTAGATTGCAGTTTGTAATTTCGTGTTATTAGTGACATCGACGGAATCGCAATGAGAGTAAATAAACAAAAATATCGCATTTATAGGGCTGTGGTTGCCGATGTGGTAACATCCCTGGCTGGTGAACGCCAGACTGGGGTTCGAGTCCCGCTCAAACTGGATAGTTTCTTTGGTCGCTGCAACCTTACCATCCTTGTGAGGTAAGGATGGTGGGTTAAGGGGAGCCTATGGGGCTATCTATAGTCATCAGCAGCCATTGCCTGGCCCTCCTTGGTCCTAGCTTGGATGGAGAGGGGGCTTGGGCCCTCATTATATGTATATATGGTCAGTCTTTAGGGCATTGTCCTGCTTGATAGGGCAATGTCACTGTCCCTAGCCTCTGGCATTCATGAGCGGCATTTAAACCTTCAAATGGCATCCCTTTGTAGTCAGTTTCTAAAAACTGACTTATCTGGAGTCTGACAGTTGAGAAATCCCTTTCTCCTCTCTAAATAGCATTCTGGCTAGTACAGTGGTAACGTGTTTGCTTTGCATTCGCATGGTGGCAGATCGATCCCCGCCCGCGACTGTGAATTTAAGCTGTTCACTGGGGAGGCTACTGCTATGGTTGGGCACCATAGTGGGCGGTTGGACTCTAACGGCTGACGTTCTGGTGAGCATCTATTCTGATGAATCTAAAACCAGACACCTTTAAATACGATATCTTTGTACATTTTTTTTCTCATTATGAGTCCATCGATAGCATTAATCAGACAAAAGCACTAACTCCAATCAAGTTTCTGTTCACGAACATTTTAGAATTGTCTTGCTTCAGTGGAAGTAAGACATATTTATCAGAAGGTTTTTAGCATAAGTGGCGGTGTTATATGTTTTGAAATAAGGTATTATTATTATTATTATTATTATTATTATTATTATTATTATTATTATTATTATTATTATTATTATTACTGAAGAAAAGGTTTCCAATATCCACAGCATTTCGAGACCCTGAGCCTCCTACGAGTGCTTGCTATCAATCTGCATCCAGACAATGCAACTCCCTCCGAACTAATATCAACTCTTTCCCTTTCCCATCAACGAACTCCGGCGGATACGACTCTTCTTCAACAAAGCTAATTCGGATTCATTATTGCAGCGCGTCCAACTTGCCAATATACCGGACGTCCAAAACTTGATACTAGCGAATCGTGACGATTAATCACTCTAAGTCGTCTTCGTTCATCTTCGTTCATTCCCAGAAAGTAATGTTCACCTTCCGTATGAATTTTCTTTGCATTTGTGTTAACAATTATGGGAATAACCGAAAGAATAAGGAATCCCAACTGTCTCTGTTCGACAGGAATCTTTAAAATGTCTTCAAATGCGGAAAACAGAAGAAATTTAGGCTGAAGATAATTTGTTTTCTTTCAAGATTTCCATAAAGAGGATTAGACCTTTCAAATCACTCTAAGGGTCTTCGAAACGGGTCGGTATTGCAAGGAATTAGTGCACCTGGAAATTGCTACACCTGGAAAGTTCCCTGAACAAAACTTGATGAGGATTTTTGTTCCCCATGAAGTTTCACGTATGAGATTTTTAAGACCAAAGTTTCAATTCGAGAAGAATTAATAGTTGAACTGAATGCAGTGAATCGATGTAAAGGATAGGAAATATTTTGTTATTTCTTTTGTGGTTGTTAGGACATTTTTTTTCTGATAAGAAGGACTAGTAAAGGATGTTCTATATATATATATATATATATATATATATAAATATATATATATATATATATATATATATATATATATATATATATATCATACATGTGTGTATATATATATATATATATATATATATATATATATATATATATATATATATATATATATGTGTGTGTGTGTGTGTGTGTGTATATATGTATGTATATATATATGTATGTATATATATATATATATATATATATATATATATATATATATATATATATATATATGCATATATATATATATATATATATATATATATATATATATATATATGTGTGTGTGTGTGTGTGTGTGTGTGTTAAATCACCTTGATTCATGACTCAGATATCAAATTTATCTAACAAACATTACAATTTTGGTACGATAATTGCTAAAAATTATTTGAATCTAAAGAATTCTATGCATTAAAACATATTGCGATTCTGAAGGAATACCAGCACAGGTGTAGGGTTTGAAGCTGAAACTCATATCGTTAATAAATTATTTTGATTTTATTAATGACGGTGGTAAAAACAGTAATCCGAGATAGTAATTATTCATGTTAGATTGTATCTGTCAAAAAATAATCAGTTGCCATCTGAGATTGATTTGTAAAAGATTGAATAAATAAAACGTTGCCATAACGATACACACACACACACACACACACACACACACACACACAGATTACCCGGAGTCTTATCTCAGGGTGGGGCTCTTGGTCTAGCAGTAGTAGCCGCCAATCCATAACGTTCTTGAAACTATTTAGGGACTATTTCGTTTATTCACTCTCCAAAATTGGTTGCAATAATATTAGTGATACAACAATAAAACAGCCTAAACAGTAACTACTATAGTATGAATACAGCCAAAAAAAAAAAAAAAAAAAAATTCAAACGCAAGCAATGTTTCAAAATTTCAAAATTAATTCATAAAGTTGCTGATAAATAGAGGTTCTCATTGGCATTTGTCCGTCTTGACGGAAATCTGATGAACAAAATCTCCAAAAGTGTTTTACTCCTGTCTGCGAAAAATCCAACACTGGAACAAGCCCTAAATCTCCGAAGTCCAACAAGCACCCAAATTCCTTCGGTCCAGCAAACATCATCAAAGGAACCCTTTCGTTGGGGGAAACTCTCTCTCTCTCTCTCTCTCTCTCTCTCCTCTCTCACTCTCTCTCCTCTCTCTCTCTCTCTCTCTCTCTCCCCTATATTTTTACAATTATTTATTGTGAATTTTCTGTGAAGGATTTATAATGTTATGTAGGAGAATAACCATTTTAAAATGGAATAAAGATATCTCTCTCTCTCTCTCTATCTCTCTCTCTCCTCTCTCTCTCTCTCTCTCTCTCTCTCTCTCTCTCACTCTCTCTCTCTCTCCTCAGATTTTTACAATCCATTTATTCTGAATTTTATGTAAATAATTAATATTGTTATGTAGCAGAATAACCATTTTATAATGGAATAAAAAAATTTAATCTCTCTCTCTCTCTCTCCTCTCTCTCTCTCTCTCCTCTCTCTCTCTCTCTCTCTCTCTCTCTCTCTCTCTACTAGATTTTTACAATCCATTTAGTCTGAATTTTGTGTAAATGATTTATATTCTTATGCATCAGAATAACCAATTTATAAAGGAATGAAGATTTTTAACTCTCTCTCTCTCTCTCCCTCTCTCCTCCTCTCTCTCTCTCCCTCTCTCTCTCTCCTCCTCACTCTCTCTCTCTCTCTCTCTCTCCTAGATTTTTACAATCCATATATTGTGAATTTTATATAAATAATCTATATTATTATGTAGCAAAATAAACATTTTATAATGGAATATAGATTTTTAACTCTCTCTCGCTCTCTATCTCTCTCTCTCTCTCTCTCTCTCTCTCTCTCTCCTCTCTCTCTCTCTCTCTCTCTCTCTGAGTTCGTACCGCAGGCCAACTCTGCCATATGCACTCAGCATGACAATGGAGTTTGTTTACATCCCGAGGGATTGAAGGAGGAACTCGCATCCTTTAGGATTTCTCTTGGGGATAACCGATATCCTGTCCATTTCCGAGACGAAATACTGTTTACAAAAGCAGATTTCCTCGATGCAACCCCTTGAACGCCTTTCGGGTAGAGTGGCTTCCCCCTTGATTGAATGGTTTTGTGGTACGAGAGAGAGAGAGAGAGAGAGGAGAGAGAGAGAGAGAGAGAGAGAGAGAGAGAGAGAGAGAGAGAGAGAGAGAGTAAAAAATCTTTATTCCATTATTTAATGGTTATTCTCCTACATAACAATATAAATCATTTACATGAAATACACAATAAATGGATAGTAAAAATCTAGAAGAGAGAGAGAGAGAGAGAGAGAGAAGAGAGAGGAGAGAGAGAGAGAGAGAGAGGAGAGAGAGAGAGAGAGAGAGAGAGAGAGAGAGTAAAAAATCTTTATTCCATTATTTAATGGTTATTCTCCTACATAACAATATAAATCATTTACATGAAATACACAATAAATGGATAGTAAAAATCTAGGAGAGAGAGAGAGAGAGAGAGAGAGAGAGAGAGAGAGAGAGAGAGAGAGAGAGAGAGAGAGGAGAGAGAGAGAGAGTAAAAATCTTTATTCCATTATTTAATGGTTATTCTCCTGCATAACAATATAAATCATTTACATGAAATACACAATAAATGGATAGTATAAATCTAGAAGAGAGAGAGAGAGAGAGAGAGAGAGGAGGGAGAGAGAGAGAGAGGAGGAGAGAGAGAGAGAGAGAGAGAGAGTCAAAAATCTTTTTTCCATTATGTAATAGTTTCATTTTCCTACATAATATATATTATTTATATAAAATTCACAATAAATGGGTTGTAAAAATATAGGAGAGAGAGAGAGAGAGAGAGAGAGAGAGAGAGAGAGAGAGAGAGATGAGGAGAGAGAGGAGAGAGAGAGAGAGAGAGAGAGAGGAGTGAGAGGAGAGGAGAGAGAGAGTCAATAATCTTTATTTCATTATAAAATGGTTATCCTCCTACATAACAATATAAATCATTTACATAAAATTAATAATGGATTGTAGAAATCTAGGAGAGTGAGAGAGAGAGAGAGAGAGGAGAGAGAGAGAGAGGAGAGAGAGAGAGAGAGAGAGAGAGAGAGAGATGAATTATTGATAGATATCTTCAATACCAAGTAAATCCAAATAGAATGAAAGTACTATAAAAAAGCTGATAACGATTGTTGGCTCAATGGAAAAAAAAAGGAAAAAGACCGGGGAACGATAAAGGGAAATAGATAGATAGATAAAAAAAATTGAATGATTAAAATGTGGGATAAAAGAGGAAACAGACTGGAGAACGATAAAGGAAAATTGATAGATAGATAAAAGAAATTTAATGATTAAAAAGTGTGATAAAAGGAGGAAACAGACCAGAGAGCGATAAAGGGAATAGATTGATAAAAAGAAATGAATGATTAAAAATTGTGATAAAAGAGGAAACAGACTGGAGAACGATAAAGGGAAATAGATAGATAGATAAAAGAAAAGATGATTAAGATAGTGTGAGAAAAGAAAATGTATGATTAAAAAAGTGTGAGAAAAAAAATGTATGATTAAAAGAGTGTGAGAAAAAAATGTGATTAAAAAAGTGTGACAAAAGAAAAGGTATGATTTAAGAAATTGTGATGAAAAGAAAAGGTATGATTATAAAGTGTGACAAAGAAGAGATATGATTAAAAAAGTATGATAAAAGAAAAGGTATGATTAAAAAAATGTGATAAAAGAAAAGTTATGATTAAAAAATGTGGTAAAAGAAAAGGTATGATTAAAAAAAAGTGTGATAAAAGAAAAGGTATGATTAAAAAAATGTGATAAAAGAAAAGGTATGGTTAAAAAAGTGGGATAAAAGAAAAGGTATGATTAAAAAAAGTGTGATAAAAGAAAATGTATGATTTAAGAAAGTGTGATAAAAGAAAATGTATGATTAAAAAAAAGTGTGATAAAAGAAAAGGTATGATTTAAGAAAGTGTGATAAAAGAAAAGTTATGATAAAAAAGTGTAATAAAAGAAAAGGTATGATTAAAAAATGTGATAAAAGAAACGTATGAATACAGAAATGTGATAAAAGAAAAGGTATGATTAAAAAAAGTGTGATAAAAGAAAGTTGTGAATAAAAAAAGAATGCGCCCCCAGAAAAGTTTCATGATTCTCTCGTCTGTCCCTCGCACGCAGCCATTCATTCCTTTTAATAACAGGTAATCCAACGAATTTTGGACGGTGGTCACGCCACGTCTACCGTACTCACACAATCCTTATACCTTTCAAGGTGGAACTTCTGCTGATTGACTGACCCTAACACATGGTAACATTAGGCCTTTTCTTATACCATAGGAAGAGAGAGAGAGAGAGAGAGAGAGAGAGGAGAGAGAGAGAGCAGAGAGAGAGAGAGAGAGAGGGTGTTATATCAACTATTTTATTTATATATATATATATATATATATATATATATATATATATATATATATATATATGTATATATATATATTATATATATATATATATATATATATATATATATATATATATATATATATATATATATATATTGCATGGAATGTAGCTCATGGGAAGTGAGATTCATTCAGTACATCCTTATGGAATTGATATGTAATAGATTGCAAAGAGTAGTTGTTGATGGACACCATAGTAAGCGTAGAAATGTGATATCAGGTGTTCCTCGGGGTAGTGTTCTCGGTCCATTATTTTTTCCTAGTAAATGATAATGAATATGTGGTTTCGTCCAGAAAACAAGCTAGTTTCATCAATTCAATCTCCTGGTTGCTGAATCCCTTAATAGAAATCTAGCTACAAATAGTGCGTGGTGCAAATTACGGGGCATGAAGTTGAACCCTGATAAAACTCACAGTATGAATGTAAGTTGGTCGAGGACAATGACACCTTAATACCCAGATCTTTGCTTTGACAGTGTCTCTTTTAAATATATACAATTCAAATAAAACTCTAGATGTTATTCGTGATTGTAAATTTACTTTTGAGAAACTCATTCGGTCTGTTCCTTCTTCAATTCCACAAAATTATCTTATTGAAAAGGTCTTTTAGGATTTTCGCTGATCATAATTCTCTTATTGAAAAGGTCCTTTAGGATTTTCGCTGATCAGTCTATCATGAGGAAATATTTTAACTCTTTATTTATCTTGTTTCGAGTTTGTTCCGATTTTAAGCTGCCGACTCTCATCTTAATTGGTAGGATAGAAACTTGTACTCTATCAAGTTCATTATTCTGATCTGAATATTAATCTCTGGCATCGTCGTTCAGTTAATTCTTACCATTCATTGCATATATATTTTCCCAGACTATACAGTACCATCCAGTACGTAATACTAGTTAGACAGTTAATTCTAGCAGTCATTCCTTTCCATCTTAAGGCACAAAATTACATAATATTCTATATATTTTATTTCAGCTTTGACCAGATTGTAGAATGAACTTCATTCTGTTGAACAGGTTGACATTAGTTTTGCTGTATAGTTTATATATGACTGTTTTTCCTACTAGGGTTGTAGCTTATCAAGTAATAATAATAATAATAATAATAATAAACTGATAAACATTTCCTCTTCATAGTATTAACGGCGTTTGAAGTTATGATACCAGATAAATTTCCATCGACCCTAAACCCCTCTGCAAAATATTTGGCATTCAGTGACCAGACCTTTTCTTTGGGACATTTTGCTTAAGTCTTCTTCTTCTTCTTCTTCTTCTTCTTCTTCTCTTCTTCTTCTTCTTCTTCTTCTTCTTCTTCTTCTTCTATTAACGTACCTATTTTCCCATTTTGGAAGGGGTAAGCACGGTTACCTTCTTTTTTGAAAGACTTTGTTTTGGCTTTGGCGTAGACTCAGTCCCGATCGCATAAGTCATCGTAGCATAAACACTATTAGATATAGAACTCTGGAATTGTTTCTACCATATCAATGAATAAAATACCCTTTTTAATTGGTGCATAATTTCACCTATTGTGTAATTTTCATAGTCATAAATAATAAGAGAAAGAGTAAATAGTGATGAAAACAGGATATAAAATGCGCCTGGTGGCGAGGAAGGGAATAGGAAAATGTGGAAGTAAGATACGTCAAATGGTGCCCAAAGGTTAATTCAGGCATTAAATTTGGTGCCCAAAGGTTAATTCAGGCATTCAATTTGGTGCCCAAAGGTTAATTCAGGCATTCAATTTGGTGCCCAAAGGTTAATTCAGGCATTCAATTTGGTGCCCAAAGGTTAATTCAGGCATTAAATTTGGTGCCCAAAGGTTAATTCAGGCATTATATTTGGTGCCCAAAGGTTAATTCAGGCATTATATTTGGTGCCCAAAGGTTAATTCAGGCATTAAATTTGTTTTTATTTACTTTTTTTTTTTGTATTATAATATACACTTACTTTGATTTTCTAGATCATTCAGGTCCAATTCCAATAGTAGAACACCAAAATACGGTAATGCATAAAAATCTAAATCATTGAAGAAGAGTCATAAAAAGGAAAATTGGTCATATTGAGAGGATTTTGCAAAGGCATTGTAAGAGATAGGGGGAGTAATGTTACATTGGATGAGAGGAGGAGGGGGAGAGAGAGAGAGAGAGAGAGAGAGAGAGAGAGAGAGAGAGAGAGAGAGAGAGAGAGAGAGAGAAAGGTTTAGCTACTTTTGGGGGAAAATATTATTTCAATATATGAACCCCATTACAATTGAAATAAAGATATATCAAGATTAAAAAAGAGGGCGAATTATCAATGATATAAACATAAAACCAAGGAAATAGAGAAAATTAATTGAAAGGAGAATTAACTTACGTGTTAAAAAACCATTAAGGTAAGACGAATTAAACACGAGAGAGAGAGAGAGAGAGAGAGAGAGAGAGAGAGAGAGAGAGAGAGAGAGAGAGAGAGAGAGAGAGAGTGAGAGAGAGAATCAATACTCGGCCATGGAGCTCATTAAATCCATTCAAATTAAATATGAACTTTTAAACAGAAACGCCAATATTAATTCTTATATTGTGAGATCTGAGCTTTTCCCAACATGCAATTTATAATGCACAGGACTCTGCTTCGCCAACTGATTGCGTCTGTTACACACACAGACATACGAACGACATTGCTTTAAGAAGCTATTATAGTTGCCGTGCATGACAGAAGTTGTACAGTTCATGGAATATCTTATTATCTTGAATGCAGTCTTCTTGGAAATAGCACTTGACTGAGTTTTTTTTTTTTTCTACTAATTTATTTGTTGTAGGTTTTAAGTGGATGGTCATCGCTATATCCTTGTTAATTGTGTCGTGAAAACCTAAAGGCTAAATCCTATTTTTATCCTTATTAGTTGTGTCGTGAAAACCTAAAGGCTAAATCTTATTTGTTTAGTCATTCTCGTCATCTCCTACGCCTATTGACGCAAAGGGCGTTGGTTAGATTTCACCAGTCGTCTCTGTCTTAAGCTTTTAATTCAATACTTCTCCATTCATCATCTCCTACTTCGTGCTTCATAGCCCTCATCCATGTAGGCCTTGGTCTTTCAACTCTTCTAGTGTTTGTGGAGCCCAGCTGAAAGTCTGGTGAATTTGTTTATTTACTCATCAGTTTTTTGTTAATAAATAAAGTAATTGCTTGATTAAGGTATTTATAAATTATATCGCGCACGGCAGCTGAACTGCAGGCCACTAAATGCACTTAAGCAAAAAAGTAGAAGTAGGAAAAGATGGAACCTTTGGGAAAAGAAGTTTCGGTGAATTCCTTAGAGGAAAAC
>NC_090729.1:125549390-125584809 GCF_036898095.1 Palaemon carinicauda
TTTACCAACTAGGATCGTAGCTTAGCTAGTAATAATAATAATAATAATAATTTATGATTATACTACTACTACTACTACTACTACTACTACTACTACTAATAATAATAATGATAATAATAATAATAATAATAATATACCCAGATCCATTGGCTTCCAAAGACCTTGAGCGGAAATACAGACGACTTCACCTGATCCATAATTGTTTAACACAATACTCGGACTGACGTCAGACGAACAAATAACGTCAGCCAATTACACCGGAAGCTGTCAGTCCAGATTGAATTACAAACCCCAAACTGATCTTACCGTGTTGTTAAGAAGCTTTGAATTTTATAGATATTTTATGTTTTTAGAAGGAAATTAAGAAGTTTTCAAAACATTATTGCAGTGCTATTTTATACATTACTTTCACGTTGTATGTGTAAAAATCACGAAAAGTGACACAATGAGCCTAAAAAATGTATTATAAACACGAAAGAAAAAATGAACAGACTAGAGTGCAGTTTGTAATTTCGTGTTATTAGTGACATCGACGGAATCGCAATGAGAGTAAATAAACAAAAATATCGCATTTATAGGGCTGTGGTTGCCGATGTGGTAACATCCCTGGCTGGTGAACGCCAGACTGGGGTTCGAGTCCCGCTCAAACTGGATAGTTTCTTTGGTCGCTGCAACCTTACCATCCTTGTGAGGTAAGGATGGTGGGTTAAGGGGAGCCTATGGGGCTATCTATAGTCATCAGCAGCCATTGCCTGGCCCTCCTTGGTCCTAGCTTGGATGGAGAGGGGGCTTGGGCCCTCATTATATGTATATATGGTCAGTCTTTAGGGCATTGTCCTGCTTGATAGGGCAGTGTCACTCTCCCTAGCCTCTGGCATTCATGAGCGGCATTTAAACCTTCAAATGGCATCCCTTTGTAGTCAGTTTCTAAAAACTGACTTATCTGGAGTCTGACAGTTGAGAAATCCCTTTCTCCTCTCTAAATAGCATTCTGGCTAGTACAGTGGTAACGTGTTTGCTTTGCATTCGCATGGTGGCAGATCGATCCCCGCCCGCGACTGTGAATTTAAGCTGTTTACTGGGGAGGCTACTGCTATGGTTGGGCACCACAGTGGGCGGTTGGACTCTCCCGGCTGACGTTCTGGTGAGCATCTATTCTGATGAATCTAAAACCAGACACCTTTAAATACGATATCTTTGTACATTTTTTTTCTCATTATGAGTCCATCGATAGCATTAATCAGACAAAAGCACTAACTCCAATCAAGTTTCTGTTCACGAACATTTTAGAATTGTCTTGCTTCAGTGGAAGTAAGACATATTTATCAGAAGGTTTTTTAGCATAAGTGGCGGTGTTATATGTTTTGAAATAAGGTATTATTATTATTATTATTATTATTATTATTATTATTATTATTATTATTATTGAAGAAAAGGTTGCCAATATCCACAGCATTTCGAGATCCTGAGCCTCCTACGAGTGCTTGCTATCAATCTGCATCCAGACAATGCAACTCCCTCCGAACTAATATCAACTCTTTCCCTTTCCCATCAACGAACTCCGGCCGATACGACTCTTCTTCAACAAAGCTAATTCGGATTCATTATTGCAGCGCGTCCAACTTGCCAATATACCGGACGTCCAAAACTTGATACTAGCGAATCGTGACGATTAATCACTCTAAGTCTTCTTCTTTCATCTTCGTTCATTCCCAGAAAGTAATGTTCACCTTCCGTATGAATTTCCTTTACATTCGTGTTAACAATTATGGGAATAACCGAAAGAATAAGGAATTTCAACTGTCTCTGTTCGACAGGAATCTTTAAAATGTCTTCAAATGCGGAAAACAGAAGAAATTTTCCCTGAAGATAATTTGTTCTCTTTCAAGATTTCCATAAAGAGGATTAGACCTTCGAGACGGGTCGGTATTGCAAGGAATTAGTGCACCTGGAAATTGCTACACCTGGAAAGTTCCCTGAACAAAACTTGATGAGGATTTTTGTTCCCCATGAAGTTTCACGTATGAGATTTTTAAGACCAAAGTTTCAATTCGAGAAGAATTAATAGTTGAACTGAATGCAGTGAATCGATGTAAAGGATAGGAAATATTTTGTTATTTCTTTTGTGGTTGTTAGGACATTTTTTTTCTGATAAGAAGGACTAGTAAAGGATGTTCTGTATATATATATATATATATATATATATATATATATATATATATGTATATATATATATATATATATATACATATATATATCACACATGTGTGTATATATATATATATATATATATATATATATATATATATATACATATATATATATATATATATATGTATGTATATATATATATGTATGTATATATATATATATATATATATATATATATATATATATAATATATATATATATATATACATATGTATATATATATATATGTGTGTGTGTGTGTGTGTGTGTTAAATCACCTTGATTCATGACTCAGAATCAAATTTATCTAACAAACATGACAATTTTGGTACGATAATTGCTAAAAATTATTTGAATCTAAAGAATTTTATGCATTAAAACATATTGCGATTCTGAAGGAATACCAGGACAGGTGTAGGATTTGAAGCTGAAACTCATATCATTAGTAAATTATTTTATTTTATTAATGGCGGTGGTAAAAAAACAGTAATCAGAGATAGTAATTATTCATGTTAGATTGTATCTGTCAAAAAATAATCAGTTGCCATCTGAGATTGATTTGTAAAAGATTGAATAAATAAAACGTTGCCATAACGATACACACACACACACACACACACACACACACACACACAGATTACCCGGTGTCTTATCTCAGGGTGGGGCTCTTGGTCTAGCAGTAGTAGCCGCCAATCCATAACGATCTTGAAACTATTCAGGGACTATTTCGTTTATTCACTCTCCAAATTGGTTGCAATAATATTAGTGATAGAACAATAAAAAGCCTAAACAGTAACTACTATAGTATGAATACAGCCAAAAAAAAAAAAGTTCAAACGCAAGCAATGTTTCAAAATTTCAAAATTAATTCATAAAGTTGCTGATAAATAGAGGTTCTCATTGGCATTGTCCGTCTTGACGGAAATCTGATGAACAAAATCTCCAAAATTGTTTTACTCCTGTCTGCGAAAAATCCAACACTGGAACAAGCCCTAAATCTCCGAAGTCCAACAAGCACCCAAATTCCTTCGGTCCAGCAAACATCATCAAAGAACCTTTCGTTGGGGGAAACTCTCTCTCTCTCTCTCTCTCTCTCTCTCTCTCTCCCCTATATTTTTACAATTATTTATTGTGAATTTTCTGTGAAGGATTTATAATGTTATGTAGGAGAATAACCATTTTAAAATGGAATAAAGATCATTCTCTCTCTCTCTCTCTCTCTCTCTCTCTCTCTCTCTCTCTCTCTCTCCTAGATTTTTACAATCCATTTATTCTGAATTTTATGTAAATAATTAATATTGTTATGTAGCAGAATAACCATTTTATAATGGAATAAAAAAATTTTTTTTCTCTCTCTCTCTCTCTCTCTCTCTCTCTACTAGATTTTTACAATCCATTTAGTCTGAATTTTGTGTAAATGATTTATATTCTTATGCATCAGAATAACCATTTTATAAAGGAATGAAGATTTTTAACTCTCTCTCTCTCTCTCTCTCTCTCTCTCTCTCTCTCTCCTAGATTTTTACAATCCATATATTGTGAATTTTATATAAATAATCTATATTATTATGTAGCAAAATAACCATTTTATAATGGAATATAGATTTTTAACTCTCTCTCTCTCTCTCTCTCTCTCTCTCTCTCTCTCTCTCTCTGAGTTCGTACCGCAGGCCAACTCGGCCATATGCACTCAGCATGACAATGGAGTTTGTTTACATCCCGAGGGATTGAAGGAGGAACTCGCATCCTTTAGGGATTTCTCTCGGGGATAACCGATATCCTGTCCATTTCCGAGACGAAATACTGTTTACAAAAGCAGATTTCCTCGATGCAACCCCTTGAACGCCTTTCGGGTAGAGTGGCTTCCCCTTTGATTGAATGGTTTTGTGGACGAGAGAGAGAGAGAGAGAGAGAGAGGAGAGAGAGAGAGAGAGAGAGAGTAAAAAATCTTTATTCCATTATTTAATGGTTATTCTCCTACATAACAATATAAATCATTTACATGAAATACACAATGAATAGATTGTAAAAATCTAGAAGAGAGAGAGAGAGAGAGAGAGAGAGAGAGAGAGAGAGAGAGAGTCAAAAATCATTTTTCCATTATATAATAGTTTCATTTTCTTACATAACAATATATATTATTTATACAAAATTCACAATAAATGGGTTGTAAAAATATAGGAGAGAGAGAGAGAGAGAGAGAGAGAGAGAGAGAGAGAGAGTCAAAAATCTTTATTTCATTATAAAATGGTTATCCTCCTACATAACAATATAAATCATTTACATAAAATCAATAATGGATTGTAGAAATCTAGGAGAGAGAGAGAGAGAGAGAGAGAGAGAGAGAGAGAGAGAGAGAGAGAGAGAGAGATGAATTGTTTATAGATATCTTCAATACCAAGTAAATCCAAATAGAATGAAAGACTATAAAAAAGCTGATGACGATTGTTGGCTCAATGGAAAAAAAAAGAGGAAACAGACCGGGGAACGATAAAAGGAAATAGATAGATAGATAAAAAAAATTGAATGATTAAAATGTGTGATAAAAGAGGAAACAGACTGGAGAACGATAAAGGAAAATTGATAGATAGATAAAAAGAAATTGAATGATTAAAAAGTGTGATAAAAGAGGAAACAGACTGGAGAACGATAAAGGGAAATAGATAGATAGATAAAAGAAAAGATGATTAAAATAGTGTGAGAAAAGAAAATATATGATTAAAAAAGTGTGAGAAAAAAAATGTATGATTAAAAAAGTGTGAGAAAAAAATGTATGATTAAAAGTGTGACAAAAGAAAAGGTATGATTTAAGAAATTGTGATGAAAGAAAAGGTATGATTATAAAGTGTGACAAAAGAAGAGATATGATTAAAAAAAGTGTGATAAAAGAAAAGGTATGATTAAAAAAATGTAATAAAAGAAAAGGTATGGTTAAAAAAGTATGATAAAAGAAAAGGTATGATTAAAAAAAGTATGATAAAAGAAAAGGTATGATTTAAGAAAGTGTGATAAAAGAAAAGTTATGATAAAAAAAGTGTAATAAAAGAAAAGTTATGATAAAAAAGTGTAATAAAAGAAAAGGTATGATTAAAAAATGTGATAAAAAAGAAACGCATGAATACAAAAATGTGATAAAAGAAAAGGTATGATTAAAAACGTGTGATTAAAGAAAGGTATGAATAAAAAAAAAATGCGTCCCAGAAAAGTTTCATGATTCTCGTCTGTCCCAGGGTTGCCAGGTTTTGCAAATGATAACAGGCCCACGTGTGATCATCTGCAGCTTTAAAAGGCCAACCTAATAGTAGAAAAAGGCCGAAAATATATCATTTAAGGCTAACCAATTTCAAAAAGGCCAAATTTAGGTATCTAGCACGAAAAAGGCCAAATTTGGAGTTTTTTGGCTCAAAGAAAGGCCAACCTGGCAAACCTGGTCTGTCCCTCGCACGCAGCCATTCATTCCTTTTATAACAGGTAATCCATCGAATTTTGGACGGTGGTCACGCCACGTCTACTATACTCACACAATCCTTATACCTTTCAAGGTGGAACTTCTGCTGATTGACTGACCCTAACACATGGTAACATTAGGCCTTTTCTAATACCATAGGAGAGAGAGAGAGAGAGACAGAGAGAGAGACAGAGAGAGAGAGAGAGAGAGAGAGATCAACTAAGTATTGAAGATATACATATATATATATATATATATATATATTATATATATATATATATATATATATATTATATATATATATATACATATAAATATGCATATATATGTATGTATGTATATATATATATATATATATATTGCATGGAATGTGGCTCATGGGAAGTGAGATTTATTCATTATATCCTCATGGAATTAATAAGTAATATATTCCAAAGAGTCGTTGTTGATGGACACCATAGTCAGCGTAGGAATGTGGTATCTGGTGTTCCTCGGGGTAGTGTTTTCGGTCCATTATTTTTCATAGTAAATAATCAGGAATATGTGGTTTGGCCCAGAAAACAAGCTAGTTTCATCAATTCAATCTCCTGGTTGCTGAATCCCTAAGAAATCTAGCTACAAATAGTGCGTGGTGCAAATTACGGGGCATGAAGTTGAACCCTGATAAAACTCACAGTATGAATGTAAGTTGGTCGAGGACAATGACACCTCAGTACCCAGACCTTTGCTTTGACAGTGTCTCTTTAAATATATACAATTCAAATAAAACTCTAGATGTTATTCGTGATTGTAAATTTACTTTTGAGAAACTCATTCGGTCTGTTCCTTCTTCAATTCCACAAAAAATTATCTTATTGAAAAGGTCTTTTAGGATTTTCGCTGATCATAATTATCTTATTGAAAAGGTCTTTTAGGATTTTCGCTGATCAGTCTATCATGAGGAAATATTTTAATTCTTTATTTATCTTGTTTCGAGTTTTGTTCCGATTTTAAGCTGCGGACTCTCATCTTAATTGGTAGGATAGAAACTTGTACTCTATCAAGTTCATTATTCCTGATCTGAATATTAATGTCTAGCACTGTCTTTCAGTTAATTCTGACCATTCATTGCATTTATATTTTCACAGACTATACAATACCATCCAGTACATAATACTAGATAGACAGTTAATTCTAGCAGTCATTCCTTTCCATCTTAAGGCACAAAATTACATAATATTCTAGAGATTTTATTTCAGTTTTGACCAGATTGTGGAATGAACTTAATTCTGTTGAACAGGTTGACATTAGTTTTACTGTATAATTTATATATGATTGCTTTTCCAACTAGGGTTGTAGATTATCAAGTAATAATAATAATAATAATAATAAACTGATAGACATTTCCTCTTGATAGTATTAACGGCGTTTGAAGTTTAAATTTCCATCGACCGTAAACCCCTCGCCAAAATATTTGGCATTCAGTGGCCAGACCTTTTCTTGGGACATTTTGCTTAAGTTTTCTTCTTCTTCTTCTTCTTCTTCTTCTTCTTCTTCTTCTTCTTCTTCTTCTTCTTCTTCTTCTTCTTCTTCTTCTTCTTCTTCTTCTATTAACATGCTTTTTTTCCATTTTTGTAAGGGATACCTTCTTTTTGAAAGTTTTTGTTTTGGCTTTGGGGTAGACCTCAGTCCCGATCGCTTTAGTCATCGTAGCGCAAACACTATTAGATATAGAACTCTAAAATTATTTCTACCGTATCGATGAATAGAATTCCTTTTTTATTTGTACATAATTTTACCTATTCTTAAGTTTTCATACGTATAAATAATAAAAGAAAGAGTAAAAGGTTGACGAAAACAGGATATAAAAGGCGCCTGGTGGCGAGAAAGGGAATAGAAAAACGTGGAAGTAAGATACGTCCAATGGTGCCCAAAGGTTAATTCAGGCATTAATTTTTTTTTTTTTTTTTTTTTTTTTTTTTTTTTTTTTTTTTTTTTTTTTTTTTTTCTTGTATTATACACTTATGCTGATTTGCTAGATCATTCCGGTCCAATTCCAATAGTAGAACACCAAAATACGGTAATGCATAAAAATCTAAATCATTGAAGAAGAGTCATAAAAAGGAAAATTGGTCATATTGGGAGGATTTTGCAAAGGCATTGTAAGAAAAAGGGGGAGTAATGTTACATTGGATGAGAGAGAGAGAGAGAGAGAGAGAGAGAGAGAGAGAGAGAGAGAGAGAGAGAGAGAGAGAGAGAGAGAGAGAGAGAGAGGTTTAGCTACTTTGGGGGAAAATATTATTTCAATATATGAACCCCATCAAGATACATCAATATTAAAACAGGGCGAATTATAAATGATATCAACATAAAACCATTGAAATAGAAAAAATTAATTGAAAGGAGAATTAACTTACGTGTTCAAAAAAAAAAACATTAAGGTAAGACGAATTAAACACGAGAGAGAGAGAGAGAGAGAGAGAGAGAGAGAGAGAGAGAGAGAGAGAGAGAGAGAGAGAGAGAGAGAGAGAGAGAATCAATACTCGGCCATGGAGCTCATTAAATCCATTCAAATTAGATATGAACTTTTAAACAGAAACGCCAATATTAATTCTTATATTGTGAGATCTAAGCTTTAACCAAAATGCAATTTCTAATGCACAGGACTCTGCTTCGCCAACTGACGTTACTACATAGGATTGCGTCCGTTACACACGCACACACATACGAACGACATTGCTTTAAGAGGCTATTATAGTTGCCGTGCATGGCAGAAGTTGTACAGTTCATGGAATGTCTTATTAACTTGTATGCAGTCTTGTTGGAAATAGCACTCGATTTTTTTTTTTTTTTTTTTTTGTAGGTTTTAAGTGGATAGTCATCGCTATATCCTTGTTAATTATGTCGTGAATACCTAAAGGCTAAATCCTATTTTTTCCTTGTTAATCGTGTCGGGAAAACCTAAAGGCTAAATCCTATTTTTATTCTTGTTAATTGTGTCGTGAAAACCTAAAGGCTAAATCCTATTTTTATCCTTGTTAATTGTGTCGTGAAAACCTAAAGGCTAAATCCTATTTTTATCCTTGTTAATTGTGTCGTGAAAACCTAAAGGCTAAATCCTATTTTTATCCTTATTAGTTGTGTCGTGAAAACCTAAAGGCTAAATCTTATTTGTTTATTCATTCTCGTCATCTCCTACGCCTATTGACGCAAAGGGCGTTGGTTAGATTTCACCAGTCGTCTCTGTCTTAAGCTTTTAATTCAATACTTCTCCATTCATCATCTCCTACTTCGTGCTTCATAGTCCTCATCCATGTAGGCCTTGGTCTTTCAACTCTTCTAGTGTTTGCAGAGCCCAGCTGAAAGTCTGGTGAATTTGATTATTTACTCATCAGTTTTTTGTTAATAAATAAAGTAATTGCTTGATTAAGGTATTAATAAATTATATTGCGCACGGCAGCTGAACTGCAGGCCACTAAATGCACAGAAGCAAAAAAGTAGAAGTAGGAAAAGATGGAACCTTTGGGAAAAGAAGTTTCGGTGAATTCCTTAGAGGAAAATGTTTTTCGGAAACCTAAAAAAAAAAAGTAATCTAATGTAATTAAGTATATGCGTGTGTCTGTTTGTTGAGTTTTAATTAACACCAAAGAGGAGAGTGAAATTGTAAAGCGTAAGATTACAAGAGCAGATTAACCATTTAAAAAAAAACTATGAAATCTCTCTGAGAGAGAGAGAGAGAGAGAGAGAGAGAGAGAGAGAGAGAGAGAGAGAGAGAGAGAGAGAGAGAGAGAGAGAGAGAGAGAGAGGGGGGGGGTTAGTTGCTTTGGAGGGAAATATTATTTCAACATATGAATTCCATTACAATTGAAATAAAGATATATTAAGATTTAAAAAAAGGTGAATTATCAGTGATATAAACAATAAACCATTGAAATAGAGAAAATTGATTAAAAGGAGAGTTAACCTACGTGTTCAAAAAAACAAAAATATAATGACCTGAGAGAGAGAGAGAGAGAGAGAGAGAGAGAGAGAGAGAGAGAGAGAGAGAGAGAGAGAGATTTTAACTGGTGGGCGTGTATTTATTAGAACTCGACACCATTAGACGTGTGAATTGTCTCGGGGTCGTGTTGATGAAATTGCTTCTTGATTCCGGTGTCATCCACTTCATGCAATCCACTCGGTGTTTGCTCTGCAATTTGGCTGTGATGGAAGGAAAACAACGTTCGTGCTGAAGCAGATAAGAACAATGGATGGCTTATTATTCGAGGTCTTTATTTGGGGGTCGGAGTCATGCGATTCTTGGCTTCCTTACTGGTCGTCAGAGACTAAGAATAATGGAAAGTGAAGGAAGTGTGGGTGGTTAATTGTGGGGGGTGTGGTAGGAGGAGATGGCAAGGGGAGAATTATTTCTATATTGGAAGAGGCAAGTAGAAGAGGAAGAAGGAAACTGGTCGTCGAAAACCAAGAATAATGGGAAGTGAAGGAAGTGTGGGTGGTTAACTGTGGGGGGGAGGGGGCGATGATACAGGGAGAATTATTCCGTATATTGGATGAGGGAAGTAGAAAAGAAAGAAGGAAACTGGTCGTCAGAGAATAAGAATAATGGAAAGTGGAAGAAGTGTGGGTGGTTAATTGTGGGGGAGGGTAGGAGGAGATGGCAAGGGAAGAATTATTTCTTATAATGGAAGAGGCAAGTAGAAGAGAAAGAAGGATACTGGTCGTCAGAGACCAAGAATAATGGAAAGTGAAGGAAGTGTGGGTGGTTAATTGTGGGGTTGTGGTAGGAGGAGATGATAAGGGGAGAATTATTTCTTATAATGGAAGAGGCAAGTAGAAGAGAAAGAAGGAAACTGGTCGTCGAAGACCAAGAATAATGGAAAGTGAAGGAAGTGTGGGTGGTTAATTGTGGGGTTGTGGTAGGAGGAGATGATAAGGGGAGAATTATTTCTTATAATGGAAGAGGCAAGTAGAAGAGAAAGAAGGAAACTGGTCGTCGAAGACCAAGAATAATGGAAAGTGAAGGAAGTGTGGGTGGTTAATTGTGGGGTTGTGGTAGGAGGAGATGATAAGGGGAGAATTATTTCTTATAATGGAAGAGGCAAGTAGAAGAGAAAGAAGGAAACTGGTCGTCGAAGACCAAGAATAATGGAAAGTGAAGGAAGTGTGGGTGGTTAATTGTGGGGTTGTGGTAGGAGGAGATGATAAGGGGAGAATTATTTCTTATAATGGAAGAGGCAAGTAGAAGAGAAAGAAGGAAACTGGTCGTCGAAGACCAAGAATAATGGAAAGTGAAGGAAGTGTGGGTGGTTAATTGTGGGGTTGTGGTAGGAGGAGATGATAAGGGGAGAATTATTTCTTATAATGGAAGAGGCAAGTAGAAGAGAAAGAAGGAAACTGGTCGTCGAAGACCAAGAATAATGGAAAGTGAAGGAAGTGTGGGTGGTTAATTGTGGGGTTGTGGTAGGAGGAGATGATAAGGGGAGAATTATTTCTTATAATGGAAGAGGCAAGTAGAAGAGAAAGAAGGAAACTGGTCGTCGAAGACCAAGAATAATGGAAAGTGAAGGAAGTGTGGGTGGTTAATTGTGGGGTTGTGGTAGGAGGAGATGATAAGGGGAGAATTATTTCTTATAATGGAAGAGGCAAGTAGAAGAGAAAGAAGGAAACTGGTCGTCGAAGACCAAGAATAATGGAAAGTGAAGGAAGTGTGGGTGGTTAATTGTGGGGTTGTGGTAGGAGGAGATGATAAGGGGAGAATTATTTCTTATAATGGAAGAGGCAAGTAGAAGAGAAAGAAGGAAACTGGTCGTCGAAGACCAAGAATAATGGAAAGTGAAGGAAGTGTGGGTGGTTAATTGTGGGGTTGTGGTAGGAGGAGATGATAAGGGGAGAATTATTTCTTATAATGGAAGAGGCAAGTAGAAGAGAAAGAAGGATACTGGTCGTCAGAGACCAAGAATAATGGAAAGTGAAGGAAGTGTGGGTGGTTAATTGTGGGGTTGTGGTAGGAGGAGATGATAAGGGGAGAATTATTTCTTATAATGGAAGAGGCAAGTAGAAGAGAAAGAAGGAAACTGGTCGTCGAAGACCAAGAATAATGGAAAGTGAAGGAAGTGTGGGTGGTTAATTGTGGGGTTGTGGTAGGAGGAGATGATAAGGGGAGAATTATTTCTTATAATGGAAGAGGCAAGTAGAAGAGAAAGAAGGAAACTGGTCGTCGAAGACCAAGAATAATGGAAAGTGAAGGAAGTGTGGGTGGTTAATTGTGGGGTTGTGGTAGGAGGAGATGATAAGGGGAGAATTATTTCTTATAATGGAAGAGGCAAGTAGAAGAGAAAGAAGGAAACTGGTCGTCGAAGACCAAGAATAATGGAAAGTGAAGGAAGTGTGGGTGGTTAATTGTGGGGTTGTGGTAGGAGGAGATGATAAGGGGAGAATTATTTCTTATAATGGAAGAGGCAAGTAGAAGAGAAAGAAGGAAACTGGTCGTCGAAGACCAAGAATAATGGAAAGTGAAGGAAGTGTGGGTGGTTAATTGTGGGGTTGTGGTAGGAGGAGATGATAAGGGGAGAATTATTTCTTATAATGGAAGAGGCAAGTAGAAGAGAAAGAAGGAAACTGGTCGTCGAAGACCAAGAATAATGGAAAGTGAAGGAAGTGTGGGTGGTTAATTGTGGGGTTGTGGTAGGAGGAGATGATAAGGGGAGAATTATTTCTTATAATGGAAGAGGCAAGTAGAAGAGAAAGAAGGAAACTGGTCGTCGAAGACCAAGAATAATGGAAAGTGGAAGAAGTGTGGGTGGTTAATTGTGGGGGAGGGTAGGAGGAGATGGTAAGGGGAGAATCATTTCCTATAATGGAAGAGGGAAGTAGAAGAGAAAGAAGGATACTGGTCGTCAGAGACCAAGAATAATGGAAAGTGAAGGAAGTGTGGGTGGTTAATTGTGGGGTTGTGGTAGGAGGAGATGATAAGGGGAGAATTATTTCTTATAATGGAAGAGGCAAGTAGAAGAGAAAGAAGGATACTGGTCGTCAGAGACCAAGAATAATGGAAAGTGAAGGAAGTGTGGGTGGTTAATTGTGGGGTTGTGGTAGGAGGAGATGATAAGGGGAGAATTATTTCTTATAATGGAAGAGGCAAGTAGAAGAGAAAGAAGGATACTGGTCGTCAGAGACCAAGAATAATGGAAAGTGAAGGAAGTGTGGGTGGTTAATTGTGGGGTTGTGGTAGGAGGAGATGATAAGGGGAGAATTATTTCTTATAATGGAAGAGGCAAGTAGAAGAGAAAGAAGGAAACTGGTCGTCGAAGACCAAGAATAATGGAAAGTGAAGGAAGTGTGGGTGGTTAATTGTGGGGTTGTGGTAGGAGGAGATGATAAGGGGAGAATTATTTCTTATAATGGAAGAGGCAAGTAGAAGAGAAAGAAGGAAACTGGTCGTCGAAGACCAAGAATAATGGAAAGTGAAGGAAGTGTGGGTGGTTAATTGTGGGGTTGTGGTAGGAGGAGATGATAAGGGGAGAATTATTTCTTATAATGGAAGAGGCAAGTAGAAGAGAAAGAAGGAAACTGGTCGTCGAAGACCAAGAATAATGGAAAGTGAAGGAAGTGTGGGTGGTTAATTGTGGGGTTGTGGTAGGAGGAGATGATAAGGGGAGAATTATTTCTTATAATGGAAGAGGCAAGTAGAAGAGAAAGAAGGAAACTGGTCGTCGAAGACCAAGAATAATGGAAAGTGAAGGAAGTGTGGGTGGTTAATTGTGGGGTTGTGGTAGGAGGAGATGATAAGGGGAGAATTATTTCTTATAATGGAAGAGGCAAGTAGAAGAGAAAGAAGGAAACTGGTCGTCGAAGACCAAGAATAATGGAAAGTGGAAGAAGTGTGGGTGGTTAATTGTGGGGGAGGGTAGGAGGAGATGGTAAGGGGAGAATCATTTCCTATAATGGAAGAGGGAAGTAGAAGAGAAAGAAGGATACTGGTCGTCAGAGACCAAGAATAATGGAAAGTGAAGGAAGTGTGGGTGGTTAATTGTGGGGTTGTGGTAGGAGGAGATGATAAGGGGAGAATTATTTCTTATAATGGAAGAGGCAAGTAGAAGAGAAAGAAGGATACTGGTCGTCAGAGACCAAGAATAATGGAAAGTGAAGGAAGTGTGGGTGGTTAATTGTGGGGTTGTGGTAGGAGGAGATGATAAGGGGAGAATTATTTCTTATAATGGAAGAGGCAAGTAGAAGAGAAAGAAGGATACTGGTCGTCAGAGACCAAGAATAATGGAAAGTGAAGGAAGTGTGGGTGGTTAATTGTGGGGTTGTGGTAGGAGGAGATGATAAGGGGAGAATTATTTCTTATAATGGAAGAGGCAAGTAGAAGAGAAAGAAGGATACTGGTCGTCAGAGACCAAGAATAATGGAAAGTGAAGGAAGTGTGGGTGGTTAATTGTGGGGTTGTGGTAGGAGGAGATGATAAGGGGAGAATTATTTCTTATAATGGAAGAGGCAAGTAGAAGAGAAAGAAGGAAACTGGTCGTCGAAGACCAAGAATAATGGAAAGTGAAGGAAGTGTGGGTGGTTAATTGTGGGGTTGTGGTAGGAGGAGATGATAAGGGGAGAATTATTTCTTATAATGGAAGAGGCAAGTAGAAGAGAAAGAAGGAAACTGGTCGTCGAAGACCAAGAATAATGGAAAGTGAAGGAAGTGTGGGTGGTTAATTGTGGGGTTGTGGTAGGAGGAGATGATAAGGGGAGAATTATTTCTTATAATGGAAGAGGCAAGTAGAAGAGAAAGAAGGAAACTGGTCGTCGAAGACCAAGAATAATGGAAAGTGAAGGAAGTGTGGGTGGTTAATTGTGGGGTTGTGGTAGGAGGAGATGATAAGGGGAGAATTATTTCTTATAATGGAAGAGGCAAGTAGAAGAGAAAGAAGGATACTGGTCGTCAGAGACCAAGAATAATGGAAAGTGAAGGAAGTGTGGGTGGTTAATTGTGGGGTTGTGGTAGGAGGAGATGATAAGGGGAGAATTATTTCTTATAATGGAAGAGGCAAGTAGAAGAGAAAGAAGGAAACTGGTCGTCGAAGACCAAGAATAATGGAAAGTGAAGGAAGTGTGGGTGGTTAATTGTGGGGTTGTGGTAGGAGGAGATGATAAGGGGAGAATTATTTCTTATAATGGAAGAGGCAAGTAGAAGAGAAAGAAGGATACTGGTCGTCAGAGACCAAGAATAATGGAAAGTGAAGGAAGTGTGGGTGGTTAATTGTGGGGTTGTGGTAGGAGGAGATGATAAGGGGAGAATTATTTCTTATAATGGAAGAGGCAAGTAGAAGAGAAAGAAGGAAACTGGTCGTCGAAGACCAAGAATAATGGAAAGTGAAGGAAGTGTGGGTGGTTAATTGTGGGGTTGTGGTAGGAGGAGATGATAAGGGGAGAATTATTTCTTATAATGGAAGAGGCAAGTAGAAGAGAAAGAAGGAAACTGGTCGTCGAAGACCAAGAATAATGGAAAGTGAAGGAAGTGTGGGTGGTTAATTGTGGGGTTGTGGTAGGAGGAGATGATAAGGGGAGAATTATTTCTTATAATGGAAGAGGCAAGTAGAAGAGAAAGAAGGATACTGGTCGTCAGAGACCAAGAATAATGGAAAGTGAAGGAAGTGTGGGTGGTTAATTGTGGGGTTGTGGTAGGAGGAGATGATAAGGGGAGAATTATTTCTTATAATGGAAGAGGCAAGTAGAAGAGAAAGAAGGAAACTGGTCGTCGAAGACCAAGAATAATGGAAAGTGAAGGAAGTGTGGGTGGTTAATTGTGGGGTTGTGGTAGGAGGAGATGATAAGGGGAGAATTATTTCTTATAATGGAAGAGGCAAGTAGAAGAGAAAGAAGGAAACTGGTCGTCGAAGACCAAGAATAATGGAAAGTGAAGGAAGTGTGGGTGGTTAATTGTGGGGTTGTGGTAGGAGGAGATGATAAGGGGAGAATTATTTCTTATAATGGAAGAGGCAAGTAGAAGAGAAAGAAGGAAACTGGTCGTCGAAGACCAAGAATAATGGAAAGTGAAGGAAGTGTGGGTGGTTAATTGTGGGGTTGTGGTAGGAGGAGATGATAAGGGGAGAATTATTTCTTATAATGGAAGAGGCAAGTAGAAGAGAAAGAAGGAAACTGGTCGTCGAAGACCAAGAATAATGGAAAGTGAAGGAAGTGTGGGTGGTTAATTGTGGGGTTGTGGTAGGAGGAGATGATAAGGGGAGAATTATTTCTTATAATGGAAGAGGCAAGTAGAAGAGAAAGAAGGATACTGGTCGTCAGAGACCAAGAATAATGGAAAGTGAAGGAAGTGTGGGTGGTTAATTGTGGGGTTGTGGTAGGAGGAGATGATAAGGGGAGAATTATTTCTTATAATGGAAGAGGCAAGTAGAAGAGAAAGAAGGATACTGGTCGTCAGAGACCAAGAATAATGGAAAGTGAAGGAAGTGTGGGTGGTTAATTGTGGGGTTGTGGTAGGAGGAGATGATAAGGGGAGAATTATTTCTTATAATGGAAGAGGCAAGTAGAAGAGAAAGAAGGAAACTGGTCGTCGAAGACCAAGAATAATGGAAAGTGAAGGAAGTGTGGGTGGTTAATTGTGGGGTTGTGGTAGGAGGAGATGATAAGGGGAGAATTATTTCTTATAATGGAAGAGGCAAGTAGAAGAGAAAGAAGGATACTGGTCGTCAGAGACCAAGAATAATGGAAAGTGAAGGAAGTGTGGGTGGTTAATTGTGGGGTTGTGGTAGGAGGAGATGATAAGGGGAGAATTATTTCTTATAATGGAAGAGGCAAGTAGAAGAGAAAGAAGGAAACTGGTCGTCGAAGACCAAGAATAATGGAAAGTGAAGGAAGTGTGGGTGGTTAATTGTGGGGTTGTGGTAGGAGGAGATGATAAGGGGAGAATTATTTCTTATAATGGAAGAGGCAAGTAGAAGAGAAAGAAGGAAACTGGTCGTCGAAGACCAAGAATAATGGAAAGTGAAGGAAGTGTGGGTGGTTAATTGTGGGGTTGTGGTAGGAGGAGATGATAAGGGGAGAATTATTTCTTATAATGGAAGAGGCAAGTAGAAGAGAAAGAAGGATACTGGTCGTCAGAGACCAAGAATAATGGAAAGTGAAGGAAGTGTGGGTGGTTAATTGTGGGGTTGTGGTAGGAGGAGATGATAAGGGGAGAATTATTTCTTATAATGGAAGAGGCAAGTAGAAGAGAAAGAAGGAAACTGGTCGTCGAAGACCAAGAATAATGGAAAGTGAAGGAAGTGTGGGTGGTTAATTGTGGGGTTGTGGTAGGAGGAGATGATAAGGGGAGAATTATTTCTTATAATGGAAGAGGCAAGTAGAAGAGAAAGAAGGAAACTGGTCGTCGAAGACCAAGAATAATGGAAAGTGAAGGAAGTGTGGGTGGTTAATTGTGGGGTTGTGGTAGGAGGAGATGATAAGGGGAGAATTATTTCTTATAATGGAAGAGGCAAGTAGAAGAGAAAGAAGGAAACTGGTCGTCGAAGACCAAGAATAATGGAAAGTGAAGGAAGTGTGGGTGGTTAATTGTGGGGTTGTGGTAGGAGGAGATGATAAGGGGAGAATTATTTCTTATAATGGAAGAGGCAAGTAGAAGAGAAAGAAGGAAACTGGTCGTCGAAGACCAAGAATAATGGAAAGTGAAGGAAGTGTGGGTGGTTAATTGTGGGGTTGTGGTAGGAGGAGATGATAAGGGGAGAATTATTTCTTATAATGGAAGAGGCAAGTAGAAGAGAAAGAAGGAAACTGGTCGTCGAAGACCAAGAATAATGGAAAGTGAAGGAAGTGTGGGTGGTTAATTGTGGGGTTGTGGTAGGAGGAGATGATAAGGGGAGAATTATTTCTTATAATGGAAGAGGCAAGTAGAAGAGAAAGAAGGAAACTGGTCGTCGAAGACCAAGAATAATGGAAAGTGAAGGAAGTGTGGGTGGTTAATTGTGGGGTTGTGGTAGGAGGAGATGATAAGGGGAGAATTATTTCTTATAATGGAAGAGGCAAGTAGAAGAGAAAGAAGGAAACTGGTCGTCGAAGACCAAGAATAATGGAAAGTGGAAGAAGTGTGGGTGGTTAATTGTGGGGGAGGGTAGGAGGAGATGGTAAGGGGAGAATCATTTCCTATAATGGAAGAGGGAAGTAGAAGAGAAAAAGAAGGAAATTAGACAATTGGATGAAAAATGTGGTGGAAAACTAAGACGATAAATGAATAAGAAAATAAGTTTATGAGATCTTCACAGGTTAATAGGTCCGTGATTAACCCCATTCTTTTGTTATGATCAAATTGGAGTGGGTAGGAATTTTAAATCGCAATGTGAAAAGGCTGCTCATTATAATCTGCTTTTCCCTTCCCGAAAGAATATTACCAGACAAAGAATACTTGCTTCTCCAAGCTGCTTTTCTTATGACGAAAATGGAATTCGTTATCACTTTTACTATCGTTATTTGTTATTGTTCTTTTTATTTTAAGAAAATAGTTGCGTTAATTTAGATTTTAGTAGCTATTATTATTATTATTATTATTATTATTATTATTATTATTATTGTTGTTGTTGTTGTTGTTGTTGTGATTTTTTAGTTGTAAGTGTTTCAACATTATAAGCAGACTAGTTCGACAAAGAATTGAAGTAAAGAATGAATTATAAAAGAGAAATATATCAGAAAACAACAAAGAAAATATATTTCAATATATATTAATGTTGAACGATAAGTAACATATAACCTATAAGACGAAACTTGTGTTAACCTTCAAAAAAGAAAAATTACTCTTAAGTTTTGAACTTCTCAAGTTTCACCGCTTCATCTATTCGAATGCGAAGATCATTCCATAGTTTAGTCGTAGCCGGAATAGAACTACTTAAATGCTATGTAGTATTGAACCCTATGAAAGAAAGGTGAAGACTGTTACTAAAAGTTATCTATATTTTAAGTACTTGAAGTAATTACACTGTTATTATTCCTGTTTTTGTGATAAGACGAGTTTATAATATTGGTTTTTATATGATAACCAAATCATGCCTCATACCACCACTTTTTTTACATTTATTATTATTATTATTACTATTAATTTCTAAGCTACAACCCTAGCTGGGAAAGCAGGATGCTATAAGCCCAAAGGCTCCAACAGGGAAAATAGCCCAGTAAGGAAAGGAAACGAGGGAAAATAAAATATTTTAATAACAGTAACAACATTCAAATAAATATTTCTTAAATTAACTATAAATACTTCACCAAGCCAAGAGAAAGAGAAATTATATAAAATAGTATGCCCAAGTGTACCCTCATGCAAGAGAACTCTTAATAAAACTCGTAATTGTACCAGAGGCATTGCACCTATCTCGGTCGTGAATTCTCAATGAATGAAATTTAAGATGAAAGTTAACCCTCTCTCTCTCTCTCTCTCTCTCTCTCTCTCTCTCTCTCTCTCTCTCTCTCTCTCGGAGACGGCCTCAGAATAAAGACTTTTCCGTGAGTTTCTCGTTTCTGCTGGAAATCTCCCGAGTTGGGAGAAAGAGGAAAGGATTGTGGGTGGTGTGAGGGACTAAGTAGGGAGGTTAAAACGGATTGAGGGAGCGAGGTAAGAGTAGGGAGAAGGGAGGAAGGAGGTGCTAGTTAAAGAAAATGCTTTATTCATGAGGTTTTAAATTCTGTGCAGCGGTGCAAATTTTTTTCCCATGTTATATATTCATGAGGGAAAATTTAATTGCTTGACACAATTACTCCTCCTCCCTCACTCCTCCTCCTCCTTCTCAATTCCTTCACTACTTGCTCTGTCTCCTCAATCTTTCAGATTCTTTGCTCTCAACTTGCTTTCATTGAGAAAACTTGGCGTTCTGAGAGACGTCACTTCTCATAGGGTTTGGCTGAATTTGTCAATTGGTTGTATACACACACACACACACACACACGCATATATATATATATATATATATCCTGAAATATTTGGCTTGAGATGTCAACTTTCTTACTTTTTGAAAGTTTATATATATATATATATATATATATGTGTGTGTGTGTGTGTGTGTGTCTGTCTGTCTGTGTCTGTGTGTGTGTGTGTACACACTCATATTCCTATGAGACTCAAGAATATTTTAGCCTAGAAGAAGGAAGAAAGAAATATACTGTACAAAACAACAACTTTCTTACATCTCTGACCTCTACATCACAGATGCGGGATCCGGCGACCGGACAGATATTACACAAATGCCTTGATATGATGTTACATTGAGAATATAAATGATTGAATGTCCTTTTTTTTCATCCCAAACATGACGCATAAGATTTATTCCAATTAACATAATAGTTCTTTTCACTTTCTTGGAACAGGTTGTGAACCATGACAGTTGGTTTGAACTACAAATTTATTTTTCCTTTTTTTTTTCATTTTTATTTTTATTTTTATTTTTATTTTTTTTTTCAACTATATATATATATTTTTTAATGATGATTACTGTATCCCATACTTTTATTTTGTTTAAGATTTTCTGGTTTCATGGCTAGTACGTTTGAGTCATATTTTTAATACTTATTTGGTCTCTATATCTTTTAACCCTAGGAGGTCACGGAAGATTTTAGCTTTTCTGTTAGATATATTTCTATTCCTCTGCTTCTTCTTCTTCCTCCTTTCACTCATCCTCTTCTTTTTATTATTCTGTTGGAAAAGCGGCGAAGAAAAATTACAATAATTTCCGTTTTGATTTTTCTTTTGCTTAATTGGTTGCCTTGGAATTAGATCTCTTGTCTTGGGTTCCCTGAAAGTAGTTTTTCTCTAGCATTTTATCTCCTAAGTTTTTCCATGGATTCAACTAGCATTGCTTCTCAGAATTTTTTCTTTCTTTTTTTCTTCACTTATCATTTTGGTTTTTATCATTATGCGTATCATTACTGCAAATCATAGTGTGTGGTATCATCAGTTTTTTTTTTTTTTTTTTTTTCAATTTTAAATCATTACGCGTGTCATTACTACAAATTATAGTGTGTTTTTCGGTTGTAATTATTAAGTCCATCATTACTAAAAATCATAATGTGCCGTATCATCAGTGTTTTTTTTTTTTTTTTTTTTTTTTTTTTTTTTTTTTTTAATGCAAATCATAGCATCTATTTTGGGGTTTGATTATTATGAGTATAATTACTGCAAATCATGGTGTGTGATATCATCAGTGCTTGAAAGAGAATACAATTTTGTGATATTCATACAGTTGCATAATTTCAGTTTTATTCCGGAAGTCTAATTAAACGCTTATTTTAGAAATAGTCATTTTTCTAGAGTTTTGCAGTTACGTATTTTCTTTATTTTTTTCAGCACTGTATTTTCCCCCAAAGATTTGTATAATGACATTTTCCCTGTAGTTTTCAAAACCATTTTACCTTGTTTCATGGTTCATGAAGCGGCAGTAATTCATAATTTTAAAAACTTTCAGTATATCATTTAAGTATTTTATGAGTGTTTTTCAAACCTTTGTCTAATTTGGAAGAGTCGTATAACATTTCATTTTCGACGTTTTTTCTTTAATATTTCAGTATTATTTATTAACTTTGACGTGTTTTTCAAGATATATTTGTCGTAGGAGAACTATAGTGAAACATTTCAGCTGTTTTAATTATTTTTTTTATCAGCTAGGAAATAGGAAGAGCAGAGAGAAAAGGGAGCAGTAAGAGAATGAAAATAAATGGAGAAAGAAAGTAAAACTCGACGAACAGTGTGATCTTAGGAATAGTTTGATTAATACAGATGGTCTTCCACTGTCTTGGGTTAGAGTTTTCTTGCTTGAGGGTATACTTGGGCACACTGTTCTATTAGTTTTTCTCTTCCTCTTGGTTTGTTAAAGATTTTATAGTTTATATTGGAGGCGTTTATTTTAATGTTACTGTTCTTAAAATATTTCATTTTTCCTTGTCTCCTTTCTTCACTGGGCTATTTTCCCTGTTGGAGCCCCTGGGCTTATAGCATCCTGCTTTTTCAACTAGAATTGTAGTTTAGCAATTAATAATAATAATAATAATAATAATAATAATAATAATAATAATAATAATAATAATAATAATAATATGGAAAAGGTTCTTTCTACTATGTGAAATTGCCTTAATCAACAAATATCTTCAACTGTCTACTTCGTTCTGCCATATAAATATATGTACGGTAGTAATTGAAATCGTATCGCTTTGATTAAAACCAATTAGAATATTTTCTCTGAAGATATAAATGCCGGACTTGTGAAATAAGAGTGGGTGTCGTGTAGTGATTGATGTTCTCAATTACATTTCCTCGTATCCTAGGTAGGTGTAAATTTTATATAAATATTGATGTGCACTCCCTCATGCAATAGATATCAAACGGAAATGGATGTTGTTCATCAAGTTTCCCCCTTTTCGTGTCAATCTTATTGCATTTTTGATGACGTACGTTTTGAAACTTAGGTTCTCCATTAAAGAAAAAGTATTGATCCATTTTACACTATTTATCCAATGCAAAAAAAAAATCTTTTATTTTTCCACTTTATCCACATTCTATTTTTTTTTTTTTTTAATTTCATTTTTGACAACCCTATCGAAATTCAGTGGATCAATCCTAAGTTGGACATCCTCATATCCTAATAATCCAATGCCCCCCCCCCCAAAAAAAAAAAAAAAAAAACAACAACATAGATCTTCTATTTGTTCCACTTTATCCACAATCTTTTCTTTCTATTTCATTTTTGACATCATCATCATCATCATCATCTCCTACGCCTATTGACGCAAAGGGCCTTGGTTAGATTTCGCCAGTCGTCTCTATTTGAGCTTTTAAATCAATAGTTCTCCTTTTATCATCTCCTACTTCAAGCTTCATAGTCCACAGCCATGTAGACCTAGGTCTACCAACTCTTTTAGTGCCTTGTGGAGTCCAGTTGAAAGTTTGCTGAACTAATCTCTCTCGGGGAGTGCGAAGAGCATTCCCAAACCATCTCCATCTATCCCTCACCATGATTTCACCCACATAAGTCACTCAAGTAATCTCTTATCATTTCATTTCCAATTCTGTCCTGCCATTTAACTCCTAATATTCTTCTGCAGGCTTTGTTCTCAAATCTACAAAATCTGTTGGATATTGATTCATTGTCATACCACAATTCATGTCCATGCGGTAATACCGATCTCTTTAAACATTTTTGACAACCCCTTCGAAATTCAACGTATCAATCCTCGATAGGACATCCTCAAAAGGACGCCACCCAAGGGAAAAAAAAATAGTGAATGTTTTCACCTAATGCATTAGTAGGACATTTCTTGCGGCCATCTCCTACTTCCAGCGAGGTCAAAAAGTCGGGCCAGGCCACTCGATTATGCGATCGTTGAAGTAGGTCGAAATAAATTGCGCACATGCTTCTGGGGTCCGGAATATTGAAACGGCTTTATGTTTTATGGTTGGGTATTTTACATGCATATGTGTGTGCTCGGATATTTATGCCTCTAAGAAAGATGGGGAGGGAAGTGTGGGCACACACGCGCGCATATACAGTACGCACACACACTTGACTGCATCATAAAATCATGAGGATTTATATAACACTGCTTCTTTATCTTTGGACAACGTGCTCTGGTTACAGGTATACACACAATATATATATATATATATATATATATATATATATATATATATATATATATATATATATATATATGTATATGTATATATATGTATATATATATATATATATATATATATATATATATATATATATCTGTGTGAGTATGTGTAGTCACGTAGAACTTCTGCAATGAACTGTACATTCTATAACAAATCTGTGGGAATGTTTCGAGGTTGTCTCATTTTTCATGGTAATGTTTCGTAAAAAAGAAAAAAAAAACTCTTACTCAGGTTCCCTTCAAAAAGATCAATCATTTTTTGCAATTTGTTTAAACCGGTATTTTTCTCTCCGAAATACCACATTTACAGAAAATTACACACCAATAACTGATTCTATCAAAACAAACCTCTCTCTCTCTCTCTCTCTCTCTCTCTCTCTCTCTCTCTCTCTCTCTCTCTCTCTCTCTCTCTCTCTCTCTTTCCTAGTCTTACGTTCGCTGTCAGATTGCATTACCTGTGAATTTCGAGTGTCTTTATCTATGAGGTAAACTTAACATAAGTCGAATGAATTTTTAAAGTAAAAAATATTAAAATATTTGTAAGAAATTTTCAAAATTAAGAACTTGAAGGAAATAGGGTTCTAAATAAAAATCGTATGCATTAAACTTAACAAAACTGAGGCGGTAAAAAACAACAACATGAAAAAACGAGAATTACTGACTTGCTTATATGGAAAATATAGTGTTAATGGACATGTTCTTACGAATTTTAATGTTTATGTATATCTCCATACAAGAAGACACAGGGATTGGATTAACTTATTTGCGTATAAACTCAATTATGAATTGCTTTTTTATGTTATCATTATTATCATTGTTATTTAGAAAAAAACAGAATGCCAGAAACACAAGGGCTCCAACACACTTTCCCGATCCGGAAAGGAAATAGGGAAGGAGCGAATAAACTATAAATGGGAAATAAAAGCAGAAATTATAGAAAATATTAAGAACACCTTTTTTATGATATGCGAACTCTATAAATTAGACATAAGCTGTCGATCTATACGTGAGAGAACCTGAAAGAAAGGGGAAAGACCGTTGAAGAAATTAAAATTTTATGTCCTAACACTGTTAAAAAATTGCTGTAAAAACAGTAAAAATCCTGGAATAAATTTTGCCAGGTATTTGCCGTTTTAAAAACGGATATATTGACGCGAAGGAGTGATATTACGTTCACCAACCCGTAAAAGATAATAACAAAGTAGGGTATAAATTACGGTCGCCTTTATTTGTACTGAAATACGGCTGAGAACTATATTTGACGTCGAATTTCCGATTAAAATTACGTTTGGTAACAGTATATGCTAACGAAGTGTACCCTAACGCAGTGTAGCCTAACGAAGTGTAGCCTAACGTAGTGTAGCCTAACGAAGTGTACCCTAACGAAGTGTACCCTAACGCAGTGTAGCCTAACGAAGTGTAGCCTAACGAAGTGTACCCTAACGCAGTGTAGCCTAACGAAGTGTAGCCTAACGAAGTGTACCCTAACGCAGTGTAGCCTAACGAAGTGCAGCCCGATTGATATGTGTTGCAGTAATTAAAATTTGTTCATGGCAAACGTGCAAGTGTCTGCGTTAAACATGATTTGTGTCGGAATATTGTTACCAGTACTGTTGCTTCTCGTCATCAAGCAGATAAATTGTTAATTGCATCGCTAAAACGGGAGTTGAGCATTGATATGTGTATACGGGTGAAGGGGAAGATATGTGTGATACGTAACAAAGAGGGGAGTTGGTGAAAGTTGCTCGTAAATTCGTTTCACATTTCAGGGTTTCCTCTGGTGTTACGGTACGGATATATTTGTAAATAGGAAAACATATGAACCGGGTAATTAAATATGAAATTTATGATTATATACTAACAAATTCTAAAACGTTCTTTAGAGCACACTGTTATAAATTTGCATTAAAAAAAGGGTAAACGTCTGGCAACATTTAATCCAAGATTTTTACCGTTTTAGAAACAGATATATTGACATGAAGGAGTTATAACAGTCAGGTGAAATCACGGTCTCCTGTATTTTACTGAAATACGGCAAATAACAGTATATCTTTACGGAGAATTTCCTATTAAAATTACGGTTTTTTTTTCTTTAACAGTGCAGTGGTCGTTTGATTTCGGATATTTGTGCAACACTGGTAGTGGTCATTATTTGGAAGGGTGAACAGTACCTGAACACGTCCATACGCCGTCGGAGCATAAGCTCCTTGAATAATCATCGGGCAGGGTGTGTGATATTTACTTCGTTCCAGAAATGCTTTCTGAAAGCAAAATGGGTATCGCCTTCTGTGGCCACGCCACCGATTGAAAACATTCTGTAGAAGTAAAGAACAGTTAATCATAATGGTTAGTAGAAGAAAGTTTTACTTAATTTCAGTGTAAAAGGTCAGATTAAAAATATCATAGTAAGATTTTATGTGTATTTTACAATTTTTGAATCTCTTAAAAACATCAAGCAGTAGTATTTAAAAAGTATAAACTATCACATTAATCCGGTTGAAAGTTAGCCACTTTCCTTGCTTTTAAAATCTTCCCTGTTTTCCTTCCCATGAAATAGCACATTTGGAGGAGCAAAATCCTTCCCCTTGAATTTTGGTTTGAGTTGGAAGGCGTCGGACCAGGGGAGGGCGGGGCGTGGGTGGAGACGGATTGAGGAAGGAAAATACTTTTAAGATAAAATGAATTGGAAATGAACTAGGAAATGTATTCGCATGCATTTTGGAAGGTTAAGAGGTTTTCAAGATCCTGCCAGAGAGAGAGAGAGAGAGAGAGAGAGAGAGAGAGAGAGAGAGAGAGAGAGAGAGAGAGAGGGTTGGGCGTCGGGAATCAAAGGACTCTTTTCCAAAGACTTTTTATTTATCAAGAACGTCCCCGATAAAACGACTTTTAGGGCGGCGCTGGTCTGGAAGAAAATGGCGGAGGTGGAATAACGGAAAGTAGGATAGTAAAATAGGAATGTTTTGAGAAGCAGAGAGTAATAGGATATAAGGAATGGAAAATTTAAGTAAATTAGAGCAAATGAAAAGGAGTTAGGATTACAGAGATAAAGATTGTAAAGGCGTAACAGGAAGACTTGTTATCTCAGTTATAGGGTAATTTAATGGATAAGGGAGAGGGAAGATTTTTAGAAACAGAAAATATAGAATTTAGGGAAGTGCGGAAAACAAATTAAGAATTTAAAGAAAAAAGGTGTTTGGTTGGAAGTTGGATAAAAAAAGCAGGGGTAATTGAAGGTTATAAAAAGCAAAGAGAAGCGGATATTTTGGAGAGGATAAAATAAGATTCAAGTGAGGGAAAAGTTTTTTTTTTGGGGGGGGAGAATTTAAGAAAGGAATAATTATAAGGATAAAAAAAAGGAATACGTGGAAAAAAGATAGTTTGGCTTTGGCGTGAAAAGGATGATATCTGATTGTTATACAAGAGGATGATTTGAGAATATTCGAAAGAATAATTTTAGGGTCAAGATGAAAAAGTGGGTCATACAAGTAAGCATAAGCAGGAAGTTTATGGATGAATAAGAACAAAATAAAAGAAAAGTTAGGATGGAAGAAAAAGATTTTTTTTTTTTTTTTAAGGCTTGAGGAAATGGTAATAAGGTTACAAATATACTTAATTATTATTATTATTATTACTAGCTAAGCTACAACCCTGGTTGGAAAAGCAAAATGGTATAGGCACAAGGACTGCAATAGGGAAAAATATAGCCCAATGAGGAAAGGAAATAAATAAATGATAGGAGAAGTAATGAACAATTATAATAAAATATTTAAAAAACTGTAACATCAGAACAGATATTTCATATATGAACTATAAAAAGACTTATGTCAGCCTATTCCATTTAAAAACATTTGCTGTAAGTTTGAACTTTTGAAGTTCTACCGATTCAACTACCCGATTAGGAAGATCGTTCCACAACTTGGTCAAAGCTGGAATAAAACTTCTAGAATACTGTGTAGTACTGAGTCTCATGGTGGAGAAGGCCTGACTAGTATAATTAACTGCATGTCAGTATTACGAACAGGATGGAACTGTCCGGGAAGCTCTGAATGTAAAGGATAGTCAGAATTATGGAAAATATTATGCAACATGTATAACGAACTAATTGAACGACGGTGTCAGAGATTAATATATAGATCAGGAATAAGAAATTTAATAGACCGTACGTTCCTGTACAATAAATTAAGATTAGAATCAGCAGTTGAAGACCAGACAGGAGAACAAAACTCGAAACAAGGTAGAATAGATTGATCACCGAAAATCTTAAAAGACTTTCTCAATACGCCAATTCTTTTGTGCAATTGAAGAAGACGCTAGTGGAGTTAGCAGACAGCTAATACATTAGAATCTATGCAGATATATTGGTTAACCAAAGAAAGCGTAGAACCGGTGCCGTGGGATAGTAAATACCTTGTCCTGTTCATACATAACATTGTACTATTTAATTACAAATTGAGCATAGATACCACTTATTTTCCATCGCCTAACCTTCTGTTATAAAAGATTTGCATAAAATTTATTATTCAGAATATCCTGTAGCAGGGTACATTAATGTAAGAACCTCAGGCTTGAGCAAAGTCTTGTGAAAACTTGTCCAGTGACAGGATGACTTCAGAAGAAATAGCTGCGATGTGGTATAGTTAATGTCCAGTGCTGAAAGAAAGTTGCTGGAAGAAGTGAATAACTAGTTTTTTGACGTGTTCAAGGAATGACAGAATGGCGATTTGGGAAGGAAACGACATTTTTTTCATATGAAATTTCAGGGGATTTGATTTTCAAATTTTACATAACCTAGCCATCGTCTGATTTGTTTTTTATAACCTAGCTAATGCCTGAATTGCTTTTATATGTTAAAAACACCGCTTCTCGTCCCATATTTATATATATATATATATATATATATATATATATATATATATATATATATATATATATACATACATACATACATACATACATACAACAGAAGATTTGGAAGGCCTAGTTTTACATGGCTGAGGATTATGAACCGTGAAGTAGGAGATGATGAATGGAGACGATTGAATTGAAAGCTTAAGATAGAAACGACTTGCGAAATCTAACGGAGGCTCTTTGCGTCAATCGACGTAGGAGGAGATGATATATATATATATATATATATATATATATATATATATATATATATATATATATATATATATATATATATATACAGGAAAACGTGAAAATCATCGCTATCAATAACCTGCCAAATCAAACGCGTCAGTATTAATTGCCCAATTGGCATTCAAGTTGAATGCTCGTTTGTGGAGGAAATCGTCAAGGACGATTCCAAGCGATCTCAGGCTGGTTTCCATCAATCATTTGTTTAATTGGTTTGGCTTCTGGATGATTAGCAGCTCCGGTAATTGATTTTCACTGATGAAGCGGTCCATCAAAGGGGAACTAGACCCGTTTGTTTGTGATCGTTTGAACTGTGGGTGGACACACAACACTATGTGTGCGATTGTTTTATATTTTTTCCTCGAGTGGAACTGTAGGTGCATGAAAAGACATATTTAATATATACCAGTATTTATTTTTATTATCATTATCATACATGTATTATTTATTGTTTTCAAGCATTATTCCAGGTGTTGCATGTCAGGAGATTAATTCATGGCTTATTAATATGATATGGCAACGTTGTATCAGCATTGGTAACACTTATCTATTGTTCCCATGATGCACTGTCCTGTTTGTCCACGTCTCCTACTGATAAGTGAATGATTTTGTGCGTAAAGTAATTATGTCGTTAATTCCTGTATTTTTAATGTCTTTTCCACGATTTATTTATTTATTATTTTTCTCTTTTGTTTTTGTTAATTGTGTGTTACATTTTTCTTCAGGGATGGTTTTTGATTTTGAGATATTTAAATATATTGTTTGTTTCCAATTCTCCCGTATTTCGTCATCTGACTTCAGTTTAATCACAAAGTTAGTGCACTTTCTATTATAAATTTGCGAATAATGAAGACATTAAAAAATTTATCAAGCTTTATTGCATACATTGTCATAATTTATTGCGCCATTGGAACAAAAATGTTCAGGCACCCTTATTTTTGCAGTAGTTTCTCCTTGTAGATACACGACTCGTTTTCTGAATTGCTGAGACAAAGAAAACGGAGCGCTCTGTCCTGAGTGCAATTTTCTTGTCACTCTCTCTTTTATATTCCCAATTCAATTTTGAATATACATGCTCCTACATATCTGCCCTTACATTTACAATTGATACCAAGTTTATTAACGTAAGTGAAATTTATTAGTTCACTGTATTTTAAAGATGTAAGTTTCAGAATGTTAAATGTGAAGGAAATAAGACTCGTTATTAGCGTCTCTCTCTCTCTCTCTCTCTCTCTCTCTCTCTCTCTCTCTCTCTCTCTCTCTCTCTCTCTCTCTCTCTCTCTCGCAAATGAATATGTATGCAGACATTCGTTATTTATATAAAGGTGCAAGTCCGTGAGTGAGAAGCGTTGGTCCCTCGAAAAATTTTAAAAAGATTTAGCGTCGGGGAAGGGACCCAACATCAATCTTGAAGCGAGATGATTAATCCATCACATTGTGGGACCGATGTTGTGACTTGGGCTTGTCGTTCTTGTTGGTGGTTTGGGGGACCAGGAAAATACTGGTTTATTCATTTCGATTTGCTATCTTAAACTGACGATGTTTTTCCTATTTTGCTTTTACCTTCGTGCATGCATACTAATACACAAATACAAACACGTGTATATGTAAGTAATATATATGTATATTTATATATAGGGTATATATACATGTGTGATATTTATTTCATTTCAACAAAAAGTAGTCCCCCCAACAGGGTGTGGCCCCAGAGTTAATTCGCTACCACCTTCATTCAATAGTCACTAATTTTGATGACTCTGGGCAGAAAATCTTTGATCAATCGTATTACCCCAATCCTGAAGATATTAATTAGCCAAAGTTACATAACGTTTTATGCAAGACCTAGTCTCCCTATATATATATATATATATATATATATATATATATATATATATATATATTATATATATATATATATATATATATATGCGTATGTATATGAATATATACATTTGCTGTATTTGTATGTTTGTTCATGTCTGTAAGTAAGTATTTAAGTATATATGTATTTATAGCCACAAAAGGTGAAAATTAAAAATTTCATTGGATTTATTACTTTTGTGTTAAAGGTGACATCATCGGACTCGCATTAAGACGAAAAAAACAAGTGAATGGGATCCCTAAATGGTCACTTTCTTGATGCTTCTAAATAAGATGGATTTAAGGAAGGAAGTTAATGCAGGATTATTTGACTTTGGCTAAGAATCACTTACGGGTAATAAGAGACGATTTCACAATATATATGTAGGTAAACTGATTAGTTTGGGGTATTGTCTTGGCCTTTGACCAACCGATTCTATGATATGAGCTGAGCCAGTGGACAGTCAAAGTATTATCATATATATATATATATATATATATATATATATATATATATATATATATATATATATATAATATATATATATATATATATATATATTTACATATATATACATATATGTATATATAAATATATATATATATATATATATATATATATATGTATATATATATATATATATATATATATATATATATATATATATACATATAGAATTTGTACACTTACAAATGGAAATTCAAGGCTTATATCATCGTTCTTATTTGTATAAATGTATATTGTTGTTATGCGTACATATAAATATTGTCTACTACAATATTTATATGATAATAGGAGCAATAGTAAACGCTGGCTGCTTTATTATGTAATATCAATTTGAACCCTCTCAGCCGGTTTGTCATATTCATAAGGCCATAGAAGACGCCCTTCTCTCTCTCCTCTCTCTCTCTCTCCTCTCTCTCTCTCTCTCATCTCTCTCTCTCTCTCTCTCTCTCTCTCTCTCATATCAAGGAAACCTGTTTACATTGTCCGAGATGTGTTTACAGTCCTCCGGAGAAGTTCCAGATAATTGGGTCTTAAATCATTTTCAAATGGTGGAGTGAAGCCCTTTCTGGCGCAAAATCAATTGAATAAGAAGAAAAGGGAGAAAAATTATATGACTGCTCGGGGCAGTGGAGAAAAAGCTGAGGGGGAAATTTCTGTCTTCATTATTAGATGGAGGAAATTAGTTCCTTGTCCTGATTTTCTGTCTATAACAGATGGCGTCGTCGTGTAGGTTCTCTCTCTCTCTCTCTCTCTCTCTCTCTCTCTCTCTCTCTCTCTCTCTCTCTCTCTCTCTCTCAATTGTTAACTTGACATAATGGATTTTACCTCTTGTTCTCAACCCTACGTTACATCACTTTTCAATTCTCTCTCTCTCTCTCTCTCTCTCTCTCTCTCTCTCTCTCTCTCTCTCTCTCTCTCTCTCTCTCTCTCTCGTACTTTTGATGTGTTCTTCTTTACTAATTAGATTTTTTTCATTGATACGACTGTCATGATACTGTCATTTCCATTCTTGAATACTTTTGAAGATAATATATTATATTTTTTTAGGCACATATACTCTAACACCAATAACAGAAAACCACTTAAACGGATGAGTAATATACTGTACCTCAAAGTCTGAAGTTAGTAATCTACGGACTTTCTATCCACGTTTTACTTACAGGTCTCCCTCATTTTTATTTGTAGGTTTTCATAAGTCCGTGTATTTATTTACTTTTATTCCAAAATCAGTATTTTCTTTTAAAATTACAAGGAAATTTTTTTTTTTTTTTTTTTTTTTACAGAAAGTGATTTCTAAACAAGGTAAATCTTGTAAAAGAAACGTTCATGATTCATATTAAATATGAACTTTCATTTCGTGTTTGTAAAGTTAATATTCGAATTTGCAAGAATATTCAAGCCAAATATAATTCTAACCTATAATATTATAAAAGCACATTTTCCTTCCTACTAGTGGAAGTCAAATAGTAGTAATATTTTTAAAAACTTTCATAATACCTTCACTTTTTATCACAACTTTGAATACAACAAGCGTTAACTGATGGAAGTGTTGTAATTTGGAATGGTAGTTTCAAACACAATGCGAGGGGAGTCTGCAAGGAAAAGTCTTATAAGAGTTTTGGTGTAAACAAACAATTACATTAATTGTATAGACTTTCCTGTTTGTTTTGGTATTTCTTTATCGTATATATAAAGCTCGCTACGTTATTTTAATTCCTTTTGGCTATTTCTTCACGTTCCCCTTATGATGAACGTGCTGTTGGTATTCTGCAACAAAGATGATAGGTAGGATTTCATATTTTGATTTGAAATATTTTATTTGATTCTTAAAACATGACAAATTGGACTTTCTTTGTCATGTACACAACGAAAATAGTAAGTCCATTTTGTCTTTTTTAAGGATCAAATAATAAAATTTAAAATTGAAACCAAAATATAAAGGCCTACCTATCATCTTTTTACAGAATTGCAATACTTTTTCGGCATTAGTTTGGATTAAAATAATAAAATTAGAATTAGAATTACAGAATTACAATACTTTTTCTATATAAATTTAGATTCATTTTAATACTTACTCTCGTATAAGGCAAATAAATATACTTTTCCGTAAAAGTAAATATAGAATTTGAGCCTATCCATTAATAGAATGGGAAACCGGTCTTTTCTTTTCACGCAGTATTTCTTCAGCTGATCCCAAGATCCATGGGTCATGGCTGATCCTTAGAGTGGCTGGATCGGTTGATAAGCCCCCACCTGATGGTTCTCGATCCATCGATCATTGTTCCCCCCCTCAATACTATCAAATCTTCGTGATGTTGTAGTGTTATCTTCTTTTGTTGTCAGCATTAAGTTGTATCTCTTGGCAGGGAGTGGCCCCGGAAGAGAAAAATTACACATTTACTCCCATATTCATACCTTAAATGCTGAATTGTTGACGAAGTCCTTTTGAAATGAAAATTTCAACAAAATCGTAGTTTTCTGAAGGTACCCTTTTTCAGGTGAGGGTTTATATATAGTATATATATATATATATATATATATATATATATATATATATATATATATATATATATATATATGTATGTATATATATATATATATATATATATATATATATATATATATATATATATATATATATATATATGTATGTATGTATGTATATTTCCTCACACCTATGCCTATGCTTATAATTGCTAATCTCGTGTAGCAATAACTGAAAAATTCTTAATTTCCTTGGTAGGATTCTAAGCCGTAACAAGCATATTGAATCAGAATCGTGCGTAACGTCTCCAGGTTTGTGGTATAAGGTTTCAGTCCAATATCTTGCCCAAGGGATATCAAATTGGCTTATATTCTGAAAGATTCCTGAATTTCTAGACAGTCACCCAACCAAGTTCTAACCCGAACTAATAATGCTTATTTTTAAAACTTCGTCGTTCGGAAGGTCAACTTTGTAAGTCATGCATTAGCTGATTTTATATGTGATGTAAACAGTATCGTGATATTCTTCTACTACAAATAAATATATATTTCAGAAAAAGGATTTAAATGCATCGTTATATCCAGACTGAACATTCTTTCTAGTAGCGTCCCAGACTTCCTGACTCTCGGCTCAGAGTAAGAACTCCTGATACCGAACCTCGGAAAAAGGAGTGTTATTACCATAATCATAACAAGTCTCTCTCTCTCTCTCTCTCTCTCCTCTGTCCTCTCTCTCTCTCTCTCTCTCTCTCTCTCTCTCTCTCCTTCAGAATCTTACATTACACCGTAAGTTGCGAGATTGGATCCCAAAACGAAATCATCAAGTAAGGAAAAGGTAAAGGATGGGGGTCCGGGTATAGGATGGGTGCCTTTGGTAGGAGTCTGGTGGTTGGAAGGTGGTACCCATTGGGGATGGAATGGAAATTAAAGGTATGATGATAAGGATGGTTAGACTGCTTGATGAGGTGGAAAATGACGCGCATTCAGACGGTTTTGAAAAGAGGTTGAGAATAAGAAGACGAAGAAAAAAAATTATTCCGGGAGTAGGAGGAGGTAGGAAGAGCTGGAAAGGAGTTTAGGAAGATTAGAGAAGAAAGAGAACTCGATATTTTTTTGCTGACGAAATGAATCGAGAGGGAAAAATATCTGATAATTAAATCGATTTAGATATTTTCCTGAATTAAATCAGAAGGGATGAAATAGACGAATACGCTCTCTTTCCTTCTCTCTTCCCTACTTTTATCATCATTCCTTCTTCAGCCTCCGGGATAGAAATAGGCAGAGGGGAAGATCGCTGAATGCAAAGACCAACCGGATGCAAGAAGTATTTTTGAATAGCGCTGCATGATAACATCGTCATTTCCGGGAGAAGAATGAAGCTCAAATGACCGAAAAGTTATATTAGAAATCGTGTGTGAAATACCCAAGTTTTTGTATCGCCAGGAAATGCTCAGAGAGAGAGAGAGAGAGAGAGAGAGAGAGAGAGAGAGAGAGAGAGAGAGAGAGAGAGAGAGAGAGAGAGAGAGAGATTGGTCATTATTTTTTCTTCAGTCGAATATGTTCCTTAATTTGTTGTTTATCTCATTACAGATACTAATTTAACTGAAAGCATTCTGGTAAATAAAAAATGTAACTAGTCTTAACAAAAAGTGGCAAATATGACACTTGAAAAGGAATAAGTAGAGTTATGGAAAGGGAACTAGGAGAAAATAATAAGGATGTCAATTAAGGAAAGATAATTGCCCAACTGAGTAATTCAGAGAAAATATAAGGAGAAATGTGGTGCCGTATCTCACAATACTTTTTGGAAATGTTATCTATAGAAGTGAAGGATGAATAGGATGAAAGTCTGAGTTCAACATTCTGAAGGAAAAAAAAAATATTCCATACAAGGATGAATAAGCTAAATACACGGTTAAAAAAATCCGTAATTTTAATCGGAAATTCTCAATAAAATATGTAAATTACCGTCTACTGTAATTTTGTCCTACTTTGTTATTATCTTTTACGGATTGGTTACCGTAATATCACTCCTTTGCGTGAATATATCTGTTTTTAAAACGGCAAATGTCTGGCAACATTTATTCCAGAATTTTCACCGTTTATTACGGGGAAATTTTAATTGTACTAAGCTTCAGTAACTGTCCTGCAAT
>NC_090729.1:125585309-125592809 GCF_036898095.1 Palaemon carinicauda
CTTTTTTTTCACTTTTGTCTTTATTCCTGTAAATTTTTTTTTTATTGTTGGCTGTATTATTGTGCAAGTTGTGTATACCTTTAGCTCTATTTATTTATTTGGTAAAACAGCAATAGAAGTAATAGATTTATCGTTTAGTTATTTCCAATTACTAAATAATAATTTAAAACTCGTATGTAATCAACGTTAAGACAAACCCACGCAAAGAAATACAAAAGATACATTCATAGTTCTCATGCAAGGTCACTGTCGGTATTCTAACGTTTCGTGTCCTGGTTTACAGAACATCTATGTAATATTCGGTTCTTGTTTCCATGTTGACTGATTCAAAAGAGATTTAACTTTGTATTTCTCAGAAGAATCACTACAACAGCCATTTTGAGAGAGAGAGAGAGAGAGAGAGAGAGAGAGAGAGAGAGAGTGGATGTTTGAGAGAGAGAGAGAGAGAGAGAGAGAGAGAGAGAGAGAGAGTGGATGTTTGCTACAAAACCTCCCTCTTACAGTACCTTAAGTAAACTATTGGATTTTGATCATGCTGTATTATATGATCGTATGAGTGAGAAGTTTGGATCAATTGGTAAAAAAAAATAAAGAAAAAACCAGTAATATCAACAAGTGAAGTTCTTTATGTTATCAATAGATTTATTCCCAGTTCATTTATTCATATTAATTAGTTTATTGCGATCTTCAGTTATAGAGACACGCACATAGGAAAAATGGCTATTATTATATTATCAAAAGTGCGTGTAAATAAATGTGTATATATATGGTATATATATATAATATATATATATATATATATATATATATATGATAAATTTTGCACATTTTTACGTGTTTTTCATATTCAAATAAGCCATATATATTTTTGATACATTCAAGTGGCTTAGTCACTGTCTATACAAGCTTGCCGACCAGGGTTCGATTCCCGGCCGGAGCCAAGCTCTTGTCTTTGTGTGATTTCGCCTGGGGCTCTGATCCCGAGGTTCGTTAAGAGAATCCAGACATTAATGTATCAAAAATATATGTGGCTTATTTGGATATACATATATATATATATATATATATATATAATTGGGTTCCAGAAGGGACTAGAAGAGTTGGAAGGCCCAGGCCTACATAGCTGAGAACTATATAGCGTGACGTAGGAGATGATGAATGGTGAAGTATTGATTTAAAAGCTCAAGATAGAGACGACTAACGAAATTTAATTGAGGCCCTTAGCGTCAATAGGCGTAGGAGGAGATGATTATATATATATATATATATATATATGTATGTATGTATGTATTTATATATGTATATATATATCTAATTTATATATATATATATATATATATAGTATGTGACATTTATGATTTTATATATAGGCCTGTAGTTGCATCTCTTGAGTGACTAATAATTAGAGTACTGTAATAGATACCGCAATTTTGAAATAACAATTGATTGCTTTTAATCAAACCAGGTGACGTGATGTGTATGCGAGTAAATATCATTAAAAAATTTGACATCTCCAATACATACGCTAGCCAGTGATTGACGTAAATTATTTATATGTTAGTAGTTACAGGCTACCTATAGATCTTAGTTATTATTACATTGACTTATTGCATAATACATAATACATACACGCTGTACATGTTATACATATTCTGCATGTTGCGGTTTTGGGGTAATTTAGGAATTGCTCTACGGGTAGTGCATTCTATATGATGTTCAACAATTGTCCAGGTTTATGCGCGAAGGATGTGAACACCTTCATACTCTAGTTGCAAATATTTCTCTATCACCTGGTTTTAACTCTTGTTTATTCTAGTTCCCTTTCTTCCATATGTGATATTTTATTTATTGTACATATATACCTTATTCTAAATTCTCTATTATGACGCATACTAGGCCTGTGTGTGTGTGTGTGTGTGTGTGTGTGTGTGTAAGCAAAGGTTAATTGCAGCCTTAGATAATCGCTTGTAATCACCACTGTGGTTTTTATTCACTATCATATTGCCCAATGACACAAATCTAGTTTCTGCGTAACTTTAACCTCTCGAGATATACACTGTATTCATTACTGACAACGTTTATTTTGATGTTTTGATACTGTGACATTAGTATTACTACTTGCACTTATAGAATATTTAATTGTTCAAATGAATTACTAGTGCATTTACTATGCATTCATCATCTCCTCATAAGCCTATTGACGCAAAGAGCCTCGATTAGATTTCACCAGTCACCTCAATCTTGAGCTTTTATATCAAAACTTCTCCATTCATCCTCTCCTACTTCACGCTTCATACTCCGCAGTCATTGAGGCCTGGGTCTTCCAACTCTTCTAGTGGCTTGTGGAACTCACTTAAAAGTATGATGAACTAATCTCTCTCGGGGAGTGCCTAATCATGCCCAAACCATCTCTATCTACTCTCCGCCAGGATGTCATCTACATATGGCACTCTAGTAATTTCTGTTATAGTTTCATTTTTAATTCTGTCCTGGCATTTAACTCCCAATATTCTTCTGAGGGCTTTGTTCCCAGATCTATAAAATCGGTTGGAGATTGATTCATTGTCATATCAAGATTCATGTGCATACTGTAACACATCTGAGGAAACTGATATTGAGCATGAGTTTAATATGTAATTTTAGGTGATTTGATTTCCAAATTTTACTTACCTTGGCCATTGTCTGATTTTTTTTTTTTTTTTCAATTTTTCATTCTAAAGACCCTGTATTAGAGATCGTAGTTCCTATTCCTAATGCTTAAATGATTTTACCTCATTAATCCTTTTTCTTTCCAATGATATTTCATTCATTGCATATTCCATTCTCATCATCTCTTCTTTGTTTTGTTTATCTTTAGCCCAAAACCTTGTGATATTACATGGATTTTGATTAGCAAGCTTTGCAAATCCTGTTGTGTTTTGCTTATAAAGACAGCGTCATCGGCATAATTTTAGGTCAGCTAATTTCATTTTACCAATCCAGTCTAGTCCTTCTTCATCATCCCCAACTGTTCTACGCATTACAAAATCTATGATGAAGATAAACAACATGGGTGACAACACATTCCCTTAGAATATTCTGCCGTTCATTGGAAATTTATGTGACAGGCCTCCACTAACATTAGATCTTCCCAATACACATATACTTCGAAATAGTTTAAACCTAGAATGTGCTATAGATGTCTCGTTACTGCGTCTCAGTAAAAGATGTTCTTATTAATAACCACCCAAAGTGCAATCAAGATGAGCTTCATATAATATGAGACGTTTGAAGTCTACAGTATATTCGAGAAACGTTTGAAGTGTACCGTATATTCGAGGAACGTTTGAAGTGTACAGTATATTCGAGAAACATTTGAAGTCTACAGTATATTCAATTTGGATTAGTCTGAGAACTCTCTCTCTCTCTCTCTCTCTCTCTCTCTCTCTCTCTCTCTCTCTCTCTCTCTCCTCTTTCACAACTTTTGGGAATATGAACTATGCTTAAGGATAGAATTACTCTGTACTTGTTTCTCATAATTCCTACTCAGGTCAGAAAATGAAGTTTATGTAAGGGAGAGTTGCACGAGTCTAAATAGGGTTCAAGTCATTAGTGTATATATGCGATACAGCAATTTCCCTCCCCTTCTATACTGTGACTATATTCTTTGTCTTTACCTTTGTTGCTATAACTTTTTGTTTTGCCTTGCTCATTAATCTATTTATTCTTCATGATGTACTACTGTTAAGCGAATGCACATTATAGCCAAATGGAAATATTACTTATAATAAGATTACCTCTTGAGATATTCCAGCACAAACACCCATAACATACTGCAGGTTTATATTAATGCAGGGGGAGCAACAGAAGTCTCTTACCTAGTCTAAACTAAATTAGTTAGTAGAAACAAAAGGTAGAATGACTATCAGTGAGCCAAAGCCCGAAGGAATTACAACCCCCACCCCCTTATCTCCACTCATGTACCATGGACGATTTAGTATCAATAATCAAGAAACAAAAATGGCAAATGATTAACAGCAGTCTTGTGATTTTCAATCTCCATTTAGCAGAAGTGAGATGTGGTCGAATTAGCAAGAAACGTCTGTTGTATTTCACGTTATTTGGTAGATTTTGCTCAAGGATTTATGTGTTTTGAAACTTTATTGGGTTATTGCAAGAGAGGTTCCTTTTTAGGGCAAGTTAGTAATTACTGTAATTTTTTTCAGATTTTTAGATTTAAGATTAAGAATCTATTCATGTATGAGTTACCGGCACATTGTACAGACCCTCAATCTTTCATATATATACATATATATATTTATATATATATATATATATATATATATATATATATATATGTATATATACATATATATATGTATATATACATATATATATGTATTTATATATATATATACATACATATATATATTATATATATATATATATATATATATATATATATATATATATATATATATAAACTGTCTACCACCATAACCAGAGATAGTGAAAAAAAGCTTAAGGGTTACAAGCACATTGATATTTTCCCTCAATATTATTGCCTTCATACATTTGCACAGGAGACTCATTAACAGTGTTTCAACGCCCATGACAAACAGAGTAGCCTTTACCCAAATGAAGGCCTGTGGTATTTTTTTTTCTTTTCTTTTTTTTTAGATAATCGTTAATTTACGAACGATATGAAGGTAAGTGAGGCTATAGAAAAGAATTGTAATTAAAGATTCACATTCTTTTAAAGAATCAAATTACGTACAATGATTTTACATGACTGAGCTATCTTAGAATATTCTTATCCATCCCTTGAATTTTATGACCTTTTTACCTCTTATTTAACATATGCATACTTCTCACTTTAACACTTTTTTAACATAACATACGTAGCTCGTTTTAATAGTTGTGTGTGTGTGTGTGTGTGCTCTTCATATCCTTTTATGATTTTATAAATTGAAACGTTATTCTGTTCTATCATAAAATTTACTATTAAAAATTTTTGACTTGATTCTATAACAGGTTTTTTTTCACTTTTATATTTTTAGAATTTTACTCTTCTTTTTATTACGCCGTTAACATTTTACTTTTTATAAGTCCCCTGTAACCTTAGTTAACTTTTTCATCGAATCATTTTGTTATACAATATTTTTCTGCAAAGAAATTGTTGTTATTATGAAATTTATTTATTTTGAAAAATTTTAGTAGAAATTCAGTGACAGCCATTTTCATCACCTGTGCTCCAGGATGGGATATATTTTTATACAGCCAGTTATTTGTTGAAGAAAAATACAATATACAGTATGTTCAACTTGGATGTTTGTGTTTTTGTAGATATATCTAATTACTTTTGTTTCTCCTTTTTCTCACGTCAGCTTACTGTTATAAAATGAACAACAATATCATAATGATAATAGATTTAATTTCTGTGTCCTATTTTCCATATAATTAGTTTACGTTTTTAGATATTATCAAATATCAGATATAAAATAAAAATATTTAAATCCTTACTGATCAGAGAGACGATTTCCGATTGTACATTTTACTTTGTCATTAAAAAAAAAAAAATTAACGAACTAACAATGAACGGTGAACGGTGAAAGGATTCTCCGGATAATCACTCTGAAGGGTGATACTCGAACAGAACATTTATGCATATTTATAAGTTGGTTCGACTAAACGCATTTTTTAATGAAGCCTATTCGTATATTTTAAATCATAAATTGTCAGTCCACATCGTTAAATTATAACAAGGGAATTTGAGTTACGGTTTTCGGGTTAAAAGAAAAAAAAAAATACTCATTTGTGTTTCAGTAAAGTATGCAGGGGAAAATATAAAGGCTGGTAGATGTATATGCTGTGTGGTAAGAAGGCTCAATAATGCTTTGTATCTTCACACATACACACACCCTATATACATATATATATGTATATATATATATATATATATATATATATATATATATACACACATATATATACACATATTTACATATATATATAAAAATATATATATACATATATATATATTATATATATATGTATATATATGTATGTGTATATATATATATATATATATATATATATATATAATATATATATATCAAGTATATAACCTTATCAGAGTGGGATGTCAGGATGGCAGAAAAGTTTAAATCAATCAATCAATTATCTGAGTGAGGATACCTTAACGTGGTGAAAGGGTTTGTGTATCGCCATGATCAACAAACCTGTATTAGTCATGGCCACCCTTACCAGGTTGGTGTGCTGTAAGCGATCAGACTAAAGTGTCCCACTATCACTAATCCACAGTGCCCAGCATGGTGATGAAAATGGCCAAACCCCAGACATAACTAAGGACATTTCTGAGACCTTTGACCTGCAGTAGTTTAGAAATGGCTGCATTTGTTGTGGGTGTGTATGCTGTATATCTGTGTATAATATATATATATATATATATATATATATATGTATATATACACACACACATATATATATATATACACATATATATATATATAAATTATATATATGTATATATACATATATATATATATGAATATATATATATATATATATATATATATATATATACAGTATATTTATATAAATATATATGTACATATATATGTATATGTATATAAATAATATACTGTGTATATATATATATATATATATATATATATATATATATACACACAGTATTTACACAGGTATCTCTTTCTGAGTTAAAGAGAATAACCAAGAGACATTTAACTTTCCAACCTTTAGCCTGATTGTGCATTGCCAATCCTCTTGAGCCCATCTCATATCCCTAATCTTCTTATCCAACACCACATCCACTAAAACTGTCTCTGACAGACAGGGAAATTCGGAGGGAATCTTTCAATTTCGTTAGCGAGACTTAACTTAGGGAAAATACCTTTATCTCGCTGGATAGTGCATCAGGTATTTGTACTATGAGGGGCAGAATTCATAGGGGAGAATAGCAGTGTATTAAGGAAATGTCATATATGATGTAAATTTATTTAAAGCGAATATTGCAGGAAATACCTTAACTGTCTGCTCTTATAGGGTCTTTGTTAAATTTTGATTAAATGAGTATGTTGTGACTCATCTTTATATTGAAGATTTTTTTTCTTTTGTCGTTGGTCATGTAAATAATACAAGTGTTTTTGAGTGATTATTGTAGTTTCTGGTTGAATATCACTTCAATTCTATATAATGGTCGAACGTTGATGCTTGAATAACAGTTCCTGTTATTTAAGGTGAATCCAACTCATTTGCTTAAGAAAAACAGTTTCTTTTAATGTGATTCAATTTATATTATTTACCTCAAAAATTATTATGTAGTTTATTATATAATTTCAAAGAAATGGTTTAGTACTTTATTTACCTGACTCAAAAGTAAATAGATATTAAAAGTTTAAAAGGCCCTCATGAATGCCCTAGAGACTGACCATCTACTAGGACCAGGGAGGGCCAGACAATGGCTGCTAATGACTCAGC
>NC_090729.1:125610309-125612809 GCF_036898095.1 Palaemon carinicauda
TATATATATATATATATATATATATATATATATATATATATATATATATATATTATATATATGTATATATATATATATATATATATATATATATATATATATATATATATATCAAAAGATCGTTTCTGTTTGCAATTTTCCCCGAAGCTTCCACTGCGTGATCTCAAGTTCGAATCCTGCTCAAGGTATGATAGCATCAACTCAAACACGCATTGCCTTCCCTGTTATCTAGATATGGGTTAGTGGGTACCGGGGTCGAGTGGTTTAATACTCGTCTGGCGATTTCCCGGACCTGTTCAGTTCAAGACTCTTTCCCATGTCACCCTAGCAGTGAAAGATGTACCTGGATTTACTTTGGTCAAGAAAAGGGGCAATGGGAGATTGATATAACCTGCAAATCGTTACCAAAACACTAACCAGAAAGCTAATCTCAAAGGGAAAATGAACTACTGGAATATCTTAGCGTGGTTAAAAGTTTGTATGTAGCCATGACCAGCAAATCTGTACTAGTTAGGGCCACGCATACTATGTTGGTTTGATGTCAGCGATAAGACTAAAGTCTCCCACCATCACCATTCGCAGTGGCCAACTTGGTGATGAAAACTGGCTTAACCCCTTACAGGAATATGGGCATATCTAACTTTGTCCTGCAGTGGATTAGAAGCGGCTACATTTGTTTTTGGAGTCTTTATATATATATATATATATATATATATATATATATATATATATATATATATATATATATATATATATATATATATATATATATAAAATTTATATATATATATACACATATATGTATATGCATTTATATATACATATATATATATATATATATATATATATATATATATATATATATATATATATATATATATATATATATATATATATACACGCACACTAAGTTACTGAAATATTTGTTCATTATGATTCCTAAAACTCCATATCGCCTCGGGGTGCAGAATTGCAAGAGCCCATGCAAACTACATATCTGCTAATGTGCTTGATACATGCAACCAAGTTATCAGGACTCGCTCACAAGTATTAAAAGAGTCATTATATGCATCAGATATACCTCAGAAGAACCCTTCATACGGCTTGGCGAGACGCAGATTCTTTCAACTTATTATGAGAGAGAGAGAGAGAGAGAGAGAGAGAGAGAGAGAGAGAGAGAGAGAGAGAGAGAGAGAGAGAGAGAGATGCCGGGTCTACCCCTATCACCTTTTTTGGAGGGGTTATACTAAGGTCAAGTGTCCGTTGGTAGTTGAACGTGACGCACATTGAGGGTTTGGGTTGCTGTTTATGAAGTTTTAATTTCTTGGCGAGAGAGAGAGAGAGAGAGAGAGAGAGAGAGAGAGAGAGAGAGAGAGAGAGAGAGAGAGAGAGACCTCTTATGGAGGGATGCTTCAGTCTACCTTCAAAGTAAACCAAAGCCCTCCACTTCGTTGCTTCGTCCGAGTTGGTTGGTTACTGAATTCGCCGAAATATCGCACGCCCTTTCTCGTTTATCTAGAGAAAATTATACTGTGAAGCTATTCAATTGCAAATAAGCGTGCATTCTTTTATAAAAAAAAATTTGCCTTGTGATATTCAGATCCTTTATATATTACAGTAAATAGTCTGTGAACAATCATCGTGTGGAAAACTTCAAGAAAGTTTACTTAAAATTTCTCTACTGGTGCTTAGGAATTGCATTTGATTGCGTTAAGTGATCGGAAGTCGCAGAGGGAAAATATTCGCGATGCAGCGAGGGACAGAACACCACGCCATGGCGGTGACATACGCAATACTGGTCGTTCTGCTGTTGATCCTTTGGGTCTTATACACAGGTCTTGTGTCACCGCTGCGTTAGCTGGAAGAGGTATCCAACGCCTAAGATTTATCCTCCTTTTCTTTATTTTTAATATGATTCCTTTATGTTAACTTGTAATGAAATTTTCTGTAATCATTCCTTTATTTTGCCTTAACTTATAAGGATACAGTGTTGAAGGATATTTGTCTTATGGAGTATTTTTTCCACTTTGCCCGACCACTCTGATTTTGTCTCACTTTTAGAGAAGTACAGTGCAAGAAAGGATTGTTATTAATTATACCTATTTAATGTCTAGTTTGACATTGCATCACATACCTTTTGCATGTTTTATTATTATTATTATTATTATTATTATTATTATTATTATTTTGTTTATACGTAGTGCGTGCATTTTACAAGTCTTTATTTTGGATTATTTTTATTGAAACTGGATCTCTATATATACATATATATATGCATAAAAACGTGTGTATGTATATATATATATATATATATATATATATGTATATATATATATATATATATATATATATATATGTATATATAATATATATATATATATATATATATATATATATATATATATATATTATATATATATAATGTGTGTGTGTTTTTGTGCATGCGTTTATCGTACTTGCGTCAGATGATAACCTTTTAATTAATATATATATATATATA
>NC_090729.1:125617809-125627809 GCF_036898095.1 Palaemon carinicauda
CAACAAAAATAATAATGATAATAATAATTTGTTCCAACACGAATACTTACCTCGAACTACTTTCTTAGGAGTTACCTGTAACCTCCTCTCTACCGACCAGAGTTTTGTGTAGTGTACCCCCCACCCCGTTTTCTAAGGAGGCCTACCCCTGGCATTAAGGAATGTGCCCCGAGGGTAGGCTTATTGTAGGTCGATGTCCGGCCGGGTCAGCTTCTTCAGTAAGTTCTCTGGTCGCGACGTGTAAACACGTCGCCCTCGTTCTCTATCGATCCTTTGTGTGCGTTCTAAGTGCCCCACGTGTTCCCCGCGTGGTAACTTGTGTTTTCCTGTGTACTTTTCCCGGGTATTCCTGTGTGTTCACCTTCCACCCGTGTGCTTACCCAGTGTATTCCTTAATTCCCTTCGTACTTGTGTCTTGCTTGTGTGCATTATGGAGCAAATCCGCCGTTGTCCGGGGCCTAGGGCCGGTAAATCGTGTGGAGCGTTCCTCTCCAAGCCTGAAGTGGACCCTCACTCCCTTTGCTCCTCCTGTAGGGGAAGGGTTTGTTCGTCAGCAGATACGTGCCCCGAGTGTATAGGCTGGAGTGATATCCAGTGGGTACGTTACGGTACGAAAAAGAGAAAATCGGCTAAACGTTCCCCCAGAAAAGCTAGTGTTACTTCGCCGCTACCATCACCCAGGGAGAGGTCTGACGGGGCCTCTGTTTCGCCGTCCCCTACACAGAGTAGGGGATGAGGTAAGTCTGTCGTAGAGAAGGAACATGGCGACCTTCCCCAAGAACCTAGTGAAAGTGCAGTGCCGATTGCGGGCCCTTCTAGGGCTAGTGAAGAACCCAGTAGTGCGTCCGGAGAGTCGGTCCTTGTGCTCGGGGGGCACGTGTCCTCCGATGACCCCTTGTGGGGTAGTAACGCTGTGTCTGTGTCTTCGCCGCCCTCGTGGGCCTGTGCTTCAGGGTCTTCGGTAGGCGGAGACAATCAGAAGAAGTTACGATCTTCGGGTAATGATGCCTTCGGTTGGAGGCTTCCGAAGACGCCGGGTAGGTCACCCTTAAGGATGGAAGTGGCCCTGGACCCCTGGCTCCATAGCATGGAACGCCTTGAATCGTTCCCGACCCCCCTCACGGAAGTCCCCGAAGATTTCCTTCAGCCGTCGACCTCGGGCACTCAACGCGTGAAGAAGTCCCCCGCGGTTCCCGCTACCGGCCGACATACAATAAGTACAGTGTCGTCGGGTTCGTCGGATGACTATTTCTCGTCGCGTGAGGAAGTCCGGAGAAAACACCATCGTCGGAGGGAGCGGTCCAGGAGCAAGCGTTCCCATTCTAGGTCGTGCTCCAGGTACAGTAGCAAGCACGCCCACTCCCCAGGACGCAAGTATAGGAGGAGTAGGTCTCCTGATGGCGACTGGGTCTTCGTACCCCAGGACTCAAGGGTGCTTTGTTCCCCGGACCGCCGGTCCAGAGAGTGTTCGCCAAGGATGCCGTCCTCAAAACACGACCGTGACCCTCGCAACCAAGCTCGCAGAAAGGACTCTACAGGAAGGCATAAGTCCTCGAAGCCTCCGGTTCACCCCGCCCAGCGGGGGGAAACGCGCTTCTTGTCAGGCGGCCTGGCCGAGCCAGCCCAGCTGGTGCGGCCTTCGGGTCGGAAGGAACGGTTCCCGCTGCCGGGTCAGCCCACGGGAACCGCGTCCTCGGCACCCAGAGCCCTTGAGCGGACGAGAGTCCCCGCTGAATCAGCGATGCCTGCGTTAACCCAGGCCCCTGGTGCGGACGTCCCCGCAGATGAAATCCAGTACCTCGGTAGGACGGCACCCCTGGCCCCAAGAGCTAGACGTCCAGTCGGTGTGCCCGGTAACCCAGCTCCCCGACCCCAAGCCGAGACCTCGGCTGACGGAAGGGAAGGTTCACCAACAGAGGACTCGGCCTATAGGAGGGTGGTTGGTCTTATTAGAAAGCACCACAAAATTGAGGAACCTACAGCTACGGATGAGGATTACTGGAGGTCAAGCTTGTTAAGGATTATGCAGACCCCTACCCAACCTAAGACGTCTCTAGCGCTTCCTCTAGCCCGAGATCTGGTCCTAGGGCAGGAGTATGTAGACAAGGTGGTGGCTAGTAATGCCGAAGCCCCCAAAACCCAAAGTTCCTCAAAATTGCACCAGGGCCTCAAAACTCAGGGCAAAGTATATGTGCTGGAGGGGCGTCGCCCAGGCCCCTGTAAAGTGGAGTCATTCATCGACATCCTGAGTCAGGGCGTCTCAGACGATAGGGCCTCTTCGGCCCCCGGTCTGTTTCTCGCCAGCAGAGGCCTCCATGATGGAGGAAATGTCGAGAGATTTAGTGAACGTCTCCTCTTGGCTGGACTGGTGGGCTTCCATCTTAGTAGGGGTACAAGCCTCGTTCGACCCCGCGGACCCTGACCAGCAAGGCCTCCGGAGAGACCTTATTACCTCCGGGGGTAAAACCCTAAAATTTTTAACTTACCAGTCGCTCGCCCTGACGGCTAACTGGGTACTCCGTAAGAGAGACACCGTACTGACGAAGGTGTACCGGAAGGTACCAGACAGGGAAGCACGGGCCATACGGAGCTTACCCTTGTGGGGAGAGTCCTTGTTTCCCCTGAAGGAACTAGAGACCATCATGGAGAAGGTCTCGAAGAAGAAGGAGTCTAACAACCCCAGACCTACGCCTTCTAGGAGACCGCCCTACAAGAGGTCCGTCTCAGATAGTGTCGCGACGTCCCAAGCCTCTCCCAGCACTACGAGGAGAGAGGCTCCCTCTTCCTCCTGGTCCTCAACGCCTCAGCCCCCCCGCAGGGGAGCTCCAGCTCCTTCAAGCTCCTTCAGGTCGGGTTACTCTGCCTCTAGGAGAGGCCGATCAGGCCGCTCCTCCAGAAGAAGATAGAGTGGGAGGCCCCCTATCCCCGATCAAGCCTCGGGTTGGGGGATGCCTCAGACTTCATTGGCAAGCATGGAAGGCTCACGGAGCAGAGCCTTGGACAGTGTCCGTACTAAAGGAGGGCTACAGACTACCGTTCTTAACGGAACCACCCCCTCTTATCCTGGCCAGCCGGGCGGAATGGCTAGCTCCCAGAGACCCGTTGAAGAGGACCGCCCTTCTAGAGGAGGTGTCCTCCATGTTAGGGAAGGGCGCCATGGAAGAAGTTCTTCTCCCAGGACCGGGTTTCTACAGTCGTCTGTTCCTGGTAGAAAAAGCAACGGGGGTGTGGAGACCGGTTATAGATCTGTCGGCTCTCAACAAATTCATCAAGAAGACGGACTTCAAAATGGACACTCCGAAGTCAGTCCTGCTGTCCTTGAGGGAGAAAGATTACATGATGACCATAGACCTCAAGGACGCATACTTCCAAATTCCAGTCCACCCCTCGAGTCGAAAGTTTCTCCGGGTGAAATGGGGTTCCCAGATCCTGCAATTCAGGACCCTTTGCTTCGGATTGTCAACAGAGCCCCAGGTGTTCACGAGAGTCTTCACGACTGTCTCAGTGTGGACTCACGAACGAGGCATTTGCCTCATCCGATACTTGGACGACTGGTTGCTTCTTTCCGCCTCAAAGGGCCTCTTGGAGGAACAAGGAATGAAACTCCTCCAGTTTTGCAAGGATCTGGGCATCGTAATCAACCTGGAGAAGTCAAACCTATCCCCATCCACCAGAATGAACTACTTGGGAATGACATTGGATACCATTCTGGGAAAAGCCTTCCCTTCGGAGGACAGAATAAACAACCTCATGAATATCATTCAGCCGTTCCTGTCGGAGCGTCCCAGGAGAGCGAAAGACTGGCAGAAGCTGATAGGTCACCTGGTCTCATTGGAGAAACTAGTTCCCCAAGGGAGGGTAAGGCTCAGAGCCATACAATGGAACCTGAAGAACCTCTGGTGCCAACTGGACTCACAACAAGTTCTAATCCCAGTCCTACCAAACACGAGACCCTCCCTGGAATGGTGGCATTGCCGGTCAAACTCACTCAAGGGAGCGACCCACCCGAGTTACTACTGTTCACAGACGCCTCCAACCAAGGGTGGGGAGCCCATCTCCTCGACGAAACAGCACGAGGGACCTGGTTGGACGGGGAAAAAGAACTCCACATCAATGTCCTGGAGTTAAAGGCAGTCCAGAAGGCTTGCCTACACTTTGCGAGTCTGCTAAAGGGAAACACCGTGGCGTTGATGTGCGACAACGCCACGGTAGTGGCATACATAAAGAAACAAGGAGGCTTGAAGTTGAAGGAGTTGTGCGATCTCACCATAGAAATTCCAGATGGGGCAGAAGAGAACCAAGTGGTGTTGTTAGCAAGGTTCATTCCCGGGAAGAAAAACGTACTGGCCGACGGCCTCAGCAGAGTGGGCCAGATAGTAGGGACAGAATGGTCCCTTCTTCCGGAAGTAGCCAAGCTCATCATCCAACGTTGGGGTTCCCCGGTGATGGACCTCTTTGCAACAAAACTCAACGCCCAACTCCCCGTATATTGCTCTCCTGTACCAGATCCGAAAGCAGCCTTAGAAGCCACCTTTCAGCACAAGTGGGACAATCTAGATGTGTACGCTTTTCCCCCTTTCACGTTGATAAGGCAAGTGCTCAACAGAGTAAGGACAGCCCGAAACCTAAAGATGACTTTGGTAGCACCCTGGTGGCCGGAGAGAGAGTGGTTCGCGGACCTAAAAGACCTGGCGAGTCAACCACCATGGCCTCTGCCCGACAGGTCAGACCTTCTGCATTAACCTCATTTTCTCAGGCTCCACGACAACCCACTCTCCCTACGTCTTCACTCCTGGAGACTATCGAGCGGCTCCTGAAGAAAGAAGAATATTCTTCATCCACGGCTAAGAGAATGTCGCTATACCTGAGAAAGTCGTCAGCCGCGGTCTACCAGGCTAAGTGGGCCTCCTTCATGAAGTGGTGCTCTGAGAAGTGCATTAAACCTCTTAAGGCCTCTGTCCCAGACATAGCAGATTTTCTGGTGTTTCTTAGAGACAAGGTGGGAATGTCAATCCCAGCCATAAAAGGGGTTCGGGCCGCCTTAGGCCAAGTCTTCCTCCTGAAGGGCATCGACCTGGGGGCCTCGAGACACATAGCGATGCTTGTCAAGAGTTTCAAGCAGTCCTGCACCCCACAGGCGAGTAGGGTGCCCCAGTGGGACTTAGCCAAGGTCCTGAAGATGTTGTGTGGTCCCCCCTTTGAATCTTTGAAGGATATCGTGGACAGAGATCTCACCCTCAAGGCCGCCTTCTTGCTGGCCTTGGCGTCCGCTAAGAGAGTGGGTGAGATCCATGGTCTGTCATATGATGTTTCTCATTCGAAGGGGTGGAAAGAAGTATCCTTCAAGTTCATGCCTTCTTTTGTGGCTAAGACTCAGAACCCAGCAGTCTGGGATCCGAAGTTTGAAGGTTTCTCAATACCTGCCATCCCTAGGACGAGTAATGCAGAAGATTTGAAATTATGCCCTGTACGGACAATTTGAAAATACCTGGAAAGAACAGCTCATCTCCGCCCAGGCATCAAGAGCCTCTTTGTATCCACATGTATTAATAAGAAACAAGTGTCCAAGAACACCATTTCCTTCTGGTTGAGACATGTTATTGCCAGATCCTACAAGGAAGAAGGCATAGCAGTGCCAGTCACCCCCGGACCTCATGACATCAGGGGCCTGAGCACCTCCTTAGCCTTTGAGAAGAACATGGCAGTGGGTCAGATCCTGCGAGCAGGTACTTGGTCGAACCAGTCAATCTTTACTGCCCATTACCTCAAGGACTACTCGAGGAAGTCCTTAGACGGGTTCTCCATTGGAACAGTCATCTCCGCCCTCCAAGCGGTGTAACGGTAAAAGCTCCAGGCGCAATCACGGCTAGCAACCGGTAGGCACAAGTGTGGATTCATTCCATCCTACCCAGTTGCTTCCTAGCCTCATCGGGGAGTACCAACTGATACCATTGGATAACACATTCTTCACGACTACGCTACTGGAAGAAGCATCAGAAGAAGTTTTTCAAAGGGTGAGTACTTAGACACTAATGTGAACTCTTGTGTAGTTAGCCTCGCATCCGTTTTCTAGTAGGTACCGTTATCCCTGGGCCTCTTGGCCTCCGCTTCCCAGGTCAGGGGGTCAGAATAGCACTCCCGCCTCCTAAAGTGTAAGTCTCCTAAGAAAGTAGTTCGAGGTAAGTATTCGTGTTGGGAAAAATCAAAAATTTTAAGTAATTTTTATTTTTCCTAACATACTTACCGAGAACTACTTTCGGGTAATGGCCCTCCCTTCCTTCCCAGAGTGCCTTCTCTTCCCTTGCAAGCATTCTGCTAATCCAATAGAACTTACTGAAGAAGCTGACTCGGCCGGACATCGACCTACGATAAGCCTACCTTCGGGGCACATTCCTTAATGCCGGGGGTAGGCCTCCTTAGAAAACGGGGGGGGGGGGGGTACACCACACAAAAACTCTGGTCGGTAGAGAGGAGGTTACAGGTAACTCCTAAGAAAGTAGTTCTCGGTAAGTATGTTAAGAAAAATAAAAATTACTTAAAATTTTTTATATTAATAATAGTAATAATAAAAATGATAAAATTAATAATAATAATAAAAATAATGCTAATAATTATTATTATAATAATGATAATAATAATAATAATAATAATAATAAAAATAATGCTAATAATTATTATTATAATAATGATAATAATAATAATAATAATAATAATAACTATTGTATCATTATTTTATTATAATAGCATAGTCACCTGTTAATAAAATTAACAATGCGCCCCTTTAAAGCCTTTACTTTGATGTGCCATTTTAATGAAAAAGATGAAAAAATAAACATAACTAATAAATCATTTATTTTAATAATAATAACTGACATTTTTTACGATTGTGCATGAAGGGGATTTTAGAAGGTTTTATACATTCAATTTCCTCGAATTCCCGTAATGAAATAAATTATTTACATGAGGATAGAGTTTAAAACTTTTACTTTTTCTCGTATTCCAATAAAGGCTTCCAAGCTGAAAATGTCAATTATTATTATTATTATTATTATTATTATTGTTGTTGTTGTTGTTGTTGTTGTTGTTGTTGTTGTTATTATTATTATTATTATTGTTATTATTATTATTATTATTATTATTATTATTATTATTATTACTAGCTAAGGTACAACCCTAGTTGGGAAAGCAAGATGCTATTATGCACAAGGGCTCCAACAGGGAAAAATAGCATAATGAGCAAAGAAAATAAGGAAATAAATAAACGATTTGAGTAATAATGAACAATTAAGATAAAATACTTTAAAATGAGTAGCAACATCAAAACTGATATTTCGTATGTATTCAATAAAAATGACTTACGTGAGCCTGTTCAACATAAAAACATTTGCTGCAAGTTTGAACTTTTGAACTTCTACCGATAAGATCAATATATTCGGTGTGAGTTCGACTTCATTTTATGAAGAACAGGTAAAGGATGTGGCTGGTAGCTAACAGGACGAAGAGGGGAAAGGAGGTTTGTTATTAGCAAGCTTTAAATAGGTATTTTTTTGTCCTCCACTGCGCAATACATTGTCCTATGTTACATTCTGAAACAAACGAATTAAAAACAATCTAAAAATACATAAGGGAAAATAACTGTATTCTGGAGGGGAAGTTGAGAAACTTGTCTGACACAGTACATAAAAGCTTCAGAATTCTTAGCATCTACTCGCAGATAAGAGAGGACAGCTGAGGACATAGGAGATCCACAGATGATTGCCTAAGATAAGAAATTAAATAAATTTGGAAATGACTTAGGGATCCTTAATATATATATGTATATATATATATATATATGTATATATATATATATATATATATATATATATATATATATATATATATATATATATATATTATATTTAGGAACGATGATCTCCAGTATAGGGTCTATAGAATTAGAGGTTAGTGAAAGTTTGAAAAAGCAAATCAATGGAAGGTTAAGTAAAATTTGGAAATCGAATCACCTGAAATTGCATATAAAAATCAAACTATTTAACAGTTTAGTGAGTTTTGAGAATGAAGCCATCAAAAGAATAATGGGAGTTAAATGGTAGGACAGGATTAAAAATGAAACTCTAAGAGGGATTACTGGAGTGCCATATATGGATGAGATCATGGTGAGAGGTAGATGGAGATAGTTTGGGCGTGCTCTTCGCACTCCCCGAGAGAGATTTGTTTAACGGGGCTCCACAATGCACTAGAAGAGTTGGAAGACCCAGGCCTACATGGCTGAGGACTATGAAGCGCTAAGTAGGAGATGATGAATGGAGAAGTATTGAATTAAAAGCTCAAGATAGAGACGACTGGCTAAATCAAACTGAGTCCCTTTGCGTCAATATGCGTAGGAGATGATGATGATGATGAATTACCATAAAAATAAACCCATCACCCAAGAGGGTGTTTGGTCTAATTTGTCATATATATATATATATATATATATATGAATATGTATGTATGTATGTATGCATATATATATATATATATATATATATATATATATATATCAACTCTGCTGAAATTGGATATATATAATACATACATAATGTATTTACCCTTGCACTCATGCACCATCTCAAATCCCGTTGAATCCATGAGCTCCACTATTCATCATAAGTCCAGTCAATTAGTCACCTAATCAGCTAATTGAATGGCAATTGTGGAATCATTTAACATATGCACACCTACTACAATGACGGATTATTTAATTGCGTATCCATTGATTTCAATTCATGGCTCTTTATCCCACTCGGTAAATATATCAATTGATTTAGCCTTTAATTGATGTATTTCAGCATATATTTGTTTAGGTGTTGGCAGTACTCTGGTCGAATAGAAATATATCGGTGAGTTTAATAAAAATGGTTTTCCTTTTACTTTAATGTTTTTTCTTTTTTACTTTGGGAATTATTTTTGCTGGTGGTAATTCTTATTGACAGATGGAGAAAATTTTTTCGCTTAGATGAAAAAAGATAAATAACGAGTTTATTGTTCATTAGAGATGAGCGTTTGATTCCTTCTTTTGTTATTATTATTATTATTATTATTATTATTATTATTATTATTATTAACAATAGAAACATACCCCTTCGCAACAAACCAAATATGAATTATATTTTTATATGGAACATATTATTGTATGCAAAAAATAAAACAGCGAAGAGAAGGAGGGCAAAATTCGAAAGATAATAAATAAACAAACAAAAACCAATAAAAGGTACCAAACAAACTTACAAATTGTGGGTAAATGTACTTTAAGGTGAAGGCCAGGCAAAGAAATAGTTCACTTTAAAGTGGTTTTCCGATCAGTTTAAAAGTTTAAAGGTCGCTCATGAATGGCCCAGGCAAGGGACGGTGACATTGCCCAGTCGAGCAGGACAATGCCCTAGAGACTGACCATATATATATACATATGATCAGCGCCCAGGCCCCCTCTCCACCCAAACTATGACCGAGGAGGGCCAGACAGTAGTTGCTGGGGACTCAGCAGATAGGCCTATAGGCTCCCAAAACCCCCATCCTTAGCTCACAAGGATGGTGAGGTTGCAGCGACCAAATAAACGAACGAGTTTGAGAGGGACTCGAACCCCAGTCTGACGTTCATCAGTCAGGGACGTTACCACAGCATTATGGCTCAAAGAAAAGGCAATATAAATAGGCTTTATTATAATCTTCAATAGAACTTGTTGCCGTTGCAGTAGTGTAAGTTTGCAACACTTTAGTCTCAATGAAAAGTATACTATCCTTGACGGAAGTATGAAATGATCGCCTCAAGTATCGTTAGAAATTATTAAAATAAACTTTGCAAAAGATATTGAAAATAATGATGACGTCCTTTTATTACCAAGTCATGATACTCTCCCACCCAATCATTCCTCCTAAACTAACCCCAATATCAAGTATTCCGGTCTCATGACCCATGGCGCTACTTGGCAGCGAGGCATTAAACTGTTTATGTATT
>NC_090729.1:125632809-125642809 GCF_036898095.1 Palaemon carinicauda
GGATGTGGCAGAAATGAGAATGCTTAGGTGGATGTCTGGGGTGACAAGAGAGGATCGGATAAAAAATGACTACATAAGGGGGTCGACAAAGGAAATATCAAAGAAAGTGCAGGAAGGGAGGCTGAGATAGTATGGACACCTGATGAGGAGAGATGAGAACCACGTTGGGAGATATACTATGGAGATGAAGGTTCAAGGAAGAAGAAGAAGAGGGAGACCAAGAAAGAGATGGAGGGACTGTGTGAGAGGAGACTTACAGGAGAAGGGGATTGATGAGGCAGAAGCGCAGAAGAGAAAAAGATGGAAACGGCTCATCCGCAACGGCGACCCCCTAAAAAAATGGGAACCAGCTGGGAAGAAGAAGATATATATATATATATATATATATATATATATATATATATATATATATATATGTGTGTGTGTGTGTATATATATATATATATATATATATATATATATATATATATATATTATACACACTCTTGTCCAATTTCGGTTTATCTTACTTTCTCAACGAAATAGTTTACACATACATGAACCCTAAACGCAATAGTTGAAGACTGGAAAATAAGATATAATTCAAGTTGCCTTTTCTAGATTTGGACATCAATTGAAAGTTCCCGATTAGGTGAAACTTGGTTTACCGTTCGTGAAAAATACTATTTGTCTGTTTAAATACGGAAACACATCCTAGAAGCCCAATGCTTTTTTCCATATTTTAACACTTCTAGACTTGGAAGATGAGACGACTGGCGAAAAAAAGATAGAGACGACTGGCGAAATCGAACCGAGGCCCTTTGCGTCAATAGGCGTAGAAGGAGATGATGATGATAATGAGACTAAATAAATGACCAGAGTCCTTACCTTACCAATCAGTATCATGGTCAGTTATCGTTATCGTAGAATATGAAGTCTATGTATAATTAAAAATACATTTTTGTTAAGTTTACTAATGAATATTATTAGTGTTCCGATGATTCATGTGTCGCTATTTCTGGGAATTATTGCCCTTAAATTTTAGTTTTGTTTTGTAATCAAACAAAGATACGTATCCGTGATCCACATTAATTTATATACCTACGAAGCGAGTGTGATTGTTATTGATATTTTAAAAAAACAATTTTTGATATACGGTATGTTGATTTGAATAATGGTAAGCATTTTTATCGTGTATGTTAGAGAGCCTCATACAGATAGCCTACATAGTGTCGAATAATATCCTGTTTTGTGTGTGTTTTTTTTTTTTAGAATAATATCGTATGGGTTTTTTTTCGAATGATATCTCTGTTTTTTTTTTAGAATAATATCACGTGTTTTTTTTTTCTTTTTTTTTTATAGAATAATATCTCTAATGGTAGTATAGTGCCACCGTTATATAGCAAAATCAACTAAAACATCATAAAACATATGGATATTAAAAAAAAAAGAAAATAAAAAAGAAATACATAACTTTAGTGCCTCTGGATTGGCAACATTAAATAAATTATTTATTCAAATGAGTTTGAGCGACGATATCCATTGTAATAAGTGATATCAATTAACCTTAATGTCTCATTATGCTTCGCTATATTTATGATTAATCGACGTCCGGCTGTGTCATTAACCGGGTGGAGAAATAATCGTATTCATGTTTCAAATAATTTTAGTCCCAAATGGATACAATACGAAATATATTTCTTTGATTTTATGGAAATCGAGTTTTGATTCTGTGCCGCCTATTTCAGATTTATCTTGATGCATTTTACAGGCTCATGTAGCTAATATGTGTATGTGTATATATATATATATATATATATATATATATATATATATATATACATATACAGTATATATATATATATATATATATATATATACATATACAGTATATATATATATATATATATATATATATATATATATATATACAGTATATATGTATATATATATATATATATCAGTCGTCGTCGTCGTCATCGTCGGCGCCCACTCGTGTCCGAGTATTGGGTTCTGTCCTTAGCCATCAGCCTCCTATGAGAAAGAGATGAAGAAGGGTGGAGGAAACGACAGAATGCCAGTAGCTGGGTATATTGTTTTGGGTGGTCGTGGCTTTGCAACGGCCACGCACACACACTTGGCCCACACCGTTTTAACCGCGGCTCAAGACATATGAGACAGGCGGCTTCTCCGATGTTGGTTGCATCGGGCTGCCGGGTTTTTATTATGTCAAGGCCCGCCTTGTTGCCTGCCCGACAGGCATTGCCCTCTTCCGCCGGCGCTGGGAAGCTCTGCCGTTGGGGTCTTGTTTGGTTTTTATTTTGGAGTTTTCCTTCTCCTAGCCTTTGCCTATCTTAAATAAAGGAGAAGGCCTATATATATATATATATATATATATATATATATATATATATATATATATATATATATATATATATATATATATATATATATATATACATTTCATGATACATTTTTTTAAATTTGCCATAAAATGAAGGTAAAAATCCTTGCATAAATGTTGCCGTAAAAAAATGGTAAAAATCCTTGCATAAATATTGCCAGACATTTACCATTTTAAAAACGGATATACTGGCGTTAAGGAGTGATATTACGGTCACCAACCCGTAAAAGATAATTATTAAGTAGGGTAAAATTACGGTCGCCTATATTTTACTGAAATACGGCTGAGAACAGTATAATTTTTACGGAGAATTTCCGATTGAAATTACGTGTTTTTAACAGTGTACATCCGTTATTCAAGTTTTCTTCAGGATATGATTAGTGTATTATGCTAGTTCTAATTCTCGAGGGATATTCCAGTTTTATATAGATTTTACTATTCAGAGGGTAAACACCTCCCATATACCATTCAAATAGTTTTAGTGTATTTTATTTTAATTATATCCATATAGTCTGATTAACTAACAATGTCAGTTATGTATTTCCATCGCCTGGAATAGAGACATTTAAGAACTCCAGAAAAACTACCGTTTCGTTTTGGTACTTAGACGAAGCGTCTCTATATTCTTGAGCTAAAGCAATGTTCATTATAGGATTTTGAGAATTTATTGTGCAACGGGCCTAAGCAATATCAAATCCGTATTGTTTTAAAAAAAAAAATTAAAAAAAGCACTGTGTGTGTATACGAACGCACGCTCGAACCATTTCATGAACAATTTCATGTTCTAAAGTTTTATTCTTTATAGGATTGGCTGAAGTCATTGGGAAATTGACATGAATAAGAAAAAATCACACTAGCTTTAGAAAGTCATAAAGAAGTATGTATAGCCCAAGTAATATCAAATCCATATTGCTTAAAAGAAGTGAATAAAGAACTGTGTGTATATACGAACGCACGCTCAAATAATTTCGTAATCTAAAGGTCCGTTCTTTATAGGATAGGCTGAAATCGTTGGGAAATTGATGAGTAATAACCGGTTAATTATGTAACGAACAGAAGAGAAAATGGGAAGGAAATGCTATCTAGGCACTTATAACTAATATCATATGGGGACTCGTACCTTAACAATCCGGTGCAAATACCATATTGTTATTTTCACCTCCGGTTACAAATAACACTGTTATTTTTATCTCCGGGTGCATTTAACACTGTTATTTTCATCTCCGGGTGCAAATAACATTGTTATTTTCATCTCCGGCTGCAAATAACATTGTTATTTTCACCTACGGTTGCAAATGACACCGTTATTTTCACCTCCGGGTGTAAATAACCCTGTTATTTTCATTTACGGGTGCAAAGAACTGTTATTTTCACGGGCGGGCCCAAATAACACTTATCTTCACCTCCGGTTGCAAATAACACTTTTTTTCACCTCCGGGTGCAAATAACTTATTTTCACCTCCGGATGCAAATACCACATTGTTATTTTCACCCCCCGGGTGCAAATAACACTGTCATTTTTACCTCCGGTTGCAAATAACACTTATTTTCACCTCCGGGTGCAAATAACACTTATTTTCACCACCGGTGTAAATAACACTGTTATTTTCACCTCCGGATGCAAATACCCACTTCGATAACATATTCACTCTAGCTTTGGGATGTCCTAAAAAAGTATGTATACGTGCGCGCACTCTAACTTTATCAGTAAAGTATCCCTAATCCCCAGCTGTTCTGCGTTACAAAGAAGAGGAATGTGTCTGTCTTACTGCCTGTTGCTCGCTGTGACTGCTGAGCCGCCGCCGTGAGGAGCGCTTCTACTTCCTCTGCTTTCAGGATGTTTAGTTGCACCATCAGCTTCAGCTTCCCCAGCACGTCTTTGTCCTTGGAAGGAAATTTAGATCAATTTGTGAACTTTTAATATCTCGTAAAAAAAAAATCAAATAGAGGAAAAAGTTCTTGCTTGAAAGCGCCCGAATGTACATTTTATAAGTTTTTGTTTCAATATATTTCGAATAGAATTTTATTGTATAATGACTTATGAATTGTCTTTCTTTGTAGTAAAATGTTATTACTTAAAGGGCCCTGAATATATTGTCCTTGGTAAAATAATTAGATGTGCTGCCGAATATACATTTTATAAGTTTTGGTTCCAATATATTTCGAGTAGAATTTTGTTGCATAATGACTTCTGATTTTTTTCTATATGTATCACTAGAATCAATGCACAAATACATCTCGATTAGGATTAAATACTATCTACTGTTAAATATGTTATAGAATGTACATTAGTCTAAATACTCACTTCAAATAAATTAGGGATAGTTGCACGCGATTCCTCATTCTGCATTCCTTCGAAGACAAAGTAATTAGACAGCTGTAGATCTTGAGTGAATATTGGTCCCTGGCTGTATTCCCCGGCAATCTCCCCGAGCTGCAACGAGAGATCAGTGGTTGGAATGGCATGTCCATGTTATTTTCTAAATGAGAAATGGCTCTTGCATCTTTTGACTTTTTATCGGAGAAGAATACTGAGAATATATAATTTCTTTAACTGTGAAAGTATTTTTCATGTATTTTTATGTTTTTTATTAGTTTTGAAATACATGCAAATGACAGGTAAATATATCTATTAATTTATACATTAAAAAAGGTGCTTAATTTATTATTAGTAAACAGCAAATAAAAGAATGTTAAAAAACATCATCCCTAAAAATTTTTTCCTTAAAAGAACTTGATATCAAACCCGTATCGCTCAAGTAGAGCTCGTAGCAAGAGAGAGAGAGAGAGAGAGAGAGAGAGAGAGAGAGAGAGAGAGAGAGAGAGAGAGAGAGCGCAATTAGAATTTCGCCTATGGAGAGTCATTAAGAGGTGAAGAAAATATTACCCCCAAATGGGCTTCTTTATAAGCCTACCTTGATGCCTATTAGACGGAAGAATGAAGCCGCCATCTCATTGCCTTCTTCCAGCAGCCTTTCCAGCTTATCGATCGCTTCCAGACCTTGTTCCTTCGAGGAGGAAAGGGATGAATGTGTCGTTAGTCGAGAAAAGTTATTACATAAACATCTACGTTGATGATGGCAAAGTTGATATTGGAAGGGGGAAGGAGAGAGGGAAAATCATTAATAGAGAGAGAGAGAGAGAGAGAGAGAGAGAGAGAGAGAGAGGAGAGAGAGAGAGAGAGAGAGGAGAGAGAGAGAGAGAAGGGCTCAGATATAAACTTTTTGTATAGGGTTCTCCATTTTTTATGTGGATAAATATGCTTTCAATATGTGGCTGACGACAGAACTTTGATCTTTTGTTATCCTTTAAATCCTGGAAAGGGAAGAAGTTGGGTTGTCCTTTTTAGATATAAAGTCAACAAACAAGGTAAAATAGAAGAAGAAACTCTCCTCGTGTATCTGCTGACCTGCAAAAGCTCCTGGATTTCCAGTGAAGTCAAAGTTTGTTGTCTTTATTTTTTTAGGACTAAAATTAGGTGTATCAGTGTATTTTTTCAAGTCTTATTTTAGTATGGTCAATTTTCTTATGCTTCATGCATTGTAATTTTCTCGCATTTAATTACTACAATGTTGAAAATTTGACGTGAAAAAAAAAAACGGTAAAAATCCTGGAATAAATGTTGCCTGGCATTTACCGTTTTAAAAACGGATATATTGACGTTAAGTAGTGATATTACTGTCATCAATCCGTAAAAGATAATAACAAAGTAGGGTAAAAATTACGGTCTCCTGTATTTACTGAAATACGGCTGAGAACAGTATATTTTTACGGAGAATTTCCGAATAAAATTACGTGTTTTTTTTTTTTTTTTTTTTTTTTTTTTTTTTTTTTTTTTTTTTAGTGCATAGAAGATGTATGGACTTGCATAGTAACCTTTATTATGAAACATTAATGCTTTATTCAGGATCTAATTTGAATGATATATTTTTGTTTCATTTTCGTTTACCGATACAAACATGTAATCAATATTATAAAAGTCACATATCCTCAATAAAACCAAAGAAGATTATTGTTTGTTAAATGAAGTTGTATTTTTCATTTTGGTCTCATTGGGCTGTTACTGAGAGTGATTGCTCATGACTTTGTATGAATCACACACGGGGAGAGAGAGAGAGAGAGAGAGAGAGAGAGAGAGAGAGAGAGAGAGAGAGAGAGAGAGAGAGAGAGAGAATGAATTTGTATCGATTTTAGAGATTCAGTTCTCTGTAGCAATTTAATTACTAATATGAAAGATTTATATTGCTCCAAAAAATATCATTTATGAAGGATGTGCGACATAAATAATTTAAAATGGGCTGTGTATTTATGTGATGGTCTATTGATGCAGATAATAAACAAATTCATCAACAATCGTTTTTATTAGGATGCTAATCTATTGTATAGAACAATAGATTATGATGAACCTGGAAAAAAAAATAGTCATTTTAATGTAGGAAAGATTTTCACAATTTCTCAAAATTTTAATATCCTGGTTGATGGTGATGGTTTAAAATAAGTCGGCCCTATTCGAAAGGATAGTCCTAGATGTGGTTAAGGATTTTGAAATAAATAATAGGCCTTATCTAGACCTCAGAATGTGACCCTGGTATCAGATACGGAAATGAATTAAGTGGGACGATTGATAAAACTCTATGACAATATATTAGCTGCGACGCAATTTAATAGAAACTCACAAATCAATATTGCGATGGGAATTTTTTTTTATCAATCCCTGGAATGAAGGATAGAAGTTAAATTCAAAACTAGAAAGAGCAAGGAAGTACTGAAGAACAAAGGTGTGAGGAAAAGTAGAACACACACACACACACATATATATATATATATATATATATATATATATATATATATATATATATATATATTTATAGATATATATATATATATATATATATATATATATACTGTATATATATATATATATATATATATATATATATATATATATATATATATATATATACCCAGTATGTATATTTACCTATATATATATATTTGTGTGAGTGTGCCCGTGTGTATGTATATATACAGAATAAATACTGTATACGTATACAGTATTGTACTTCCTCAACTTGCTAGATTCCTATTCTACTAATCAGCAACATTATTATGATGTTATGTTTTGACAAGTTACCTGTTTATAGTTATGCCTTATACAGAAAAAAATCTCCTAAATTCAGTTATAACAGCAAAAACAGAACTAATATTTATGGGATATAAATATTCAAGTATCAAGTACTATAAGGCCATTTATCAGATGAGTAAAAGGTTAAATTAAATTAGATATAAAGCTTTAATTCGGTTCATCATATTTTCACTCTTTATCAAAAAAACTGTTTCAGCTATTTCTCTCAAAATCTCATTTCATTATTATTATTATTATTATTATCATTATTATTATTATTATTATTATTATTATTATTATTATTACTAGCTAAGCTACAACCCTAGTTGGCAAAGCAGGATGCTATAAGGCCAGGGGCTCCAACTGGGAAAATAGCCCAGTTAGGAAAGGAAACAAGGAAATAAGAGAATTATTTAAAAATTAAAATAAAATATTATCAAAACAGTAACAACATTAAAAGATATTTCATATATAAACTATAAAAATAGAAATACAAATATTAAAAATGCATTTTTTCTTCTCGCATTCAAATATAGAAAAGGATTGAAATGAGACTTACACTGATCTTTTCACTTGTGCTTTTCAACCTGACCAGGCAGTACTTGAGTCCTTCTTCAGCCTCCTTGCCAAATTTAACCAGAACTCCTCCCAAGGCTTTGCTGATCCGGGCCAAGGAATGTTTTACCTTTCCCCAACTCTCATTAAGGTGATCCTTCGTCTGAAATGTAAACCAAAGCTTCAGGAACAGGACTGGTAGATATTATTATTATTATTATTATTATTATTATTATTATTATTGTTATTATTATTATTATTATTATTAATATTATTATTATTATTATTATTATTATTTATTATTATTTGTTTTTATTATTATTTATTATTATTATTATTATTATTATTATTATTATTATTATTAGCTAAGCTACAACCCTTGTTAGGAAAGCAGGATGTTATTAGCCTAAGGGCTTCACAAGTGAAAATAGCCCAGTGAGGGAAGGAAATAAGGAAACGGATAGAGTAGTGTGCCCGAGTGTACTTTCAAGCAAGAGAACTGAAATCCAAGGCAGTAGAAGAATATGGTATACAGGCTATGACACTACCCAAGACTAGAGAACAATGGTTTGTTTTTGGAGTGTCCATCTCCCAGAAGAGCTGCTTATCATAGGTAAAGAGTCTCTTTTACCCTTAACAAGTGGAAAGTAGCAACTGAACAATTACAGTAGTAGTTAACCCCTTTTGTGAAGAAGAATTTTTCGATTATCTTAGTGTTTTCAGGTCTATGAGAAAAGTGGGGAATGTGTAAAGAATTACCGGGACTATTCGGTGTATGTGTAAGCACAGAGAAAAATAAGCCATAACCAGAGATGGATACTATGTATTATTATTATTATTATTATTATTATTATTATTATTAGCTAAGCTACAACCCTAGTTGGAAAAGCATGATGCTATAAGCCCAAGGGCTCCAACAGGGAAAAATAGCCCAGTAAGGAAAGGAAATAAAATGTAAACCATAAAAGAAATAATGAACAATTAAAAAAAAAAAGATATTTTAAAAACAGTAACAACATCAAAACATATATTTCATATATAAACTATCAAAAGACTTATGTCAGCCTGTTCAACATAAAAACATTTGCTGCAAGTTTGAACTTTTGAAATTTGTAGTATTAAGATAAGCTTTAATATTTGGTTGCATATTTTACCAGAACTCATTCTGTCATTTTCCTCACCATAAGCTCATTTACACTTTTTTTTTACTGAACCGTTTCTATAAAAGTATAAAGAAATGTATTGCCTAGATTAGTATCATGGTTCGCATATATAGAACGTTTTGAATGCGTTGCTGGCATGGAAAAAACTAATTAATGGAGTACAGCTCCAGCGAGCACGCTACGGGACGCGTGCAAGAACATCATTAATATTTAATGGATGTTCACCTCTGCTTTTATGTTAATTAAGCAGCTGACCTACCTTTCTTTTCTGAATTAATACTTATTCGTAAAATGCTGTTGTAATTACTTCTATTGTGGAGTTTGCTTATGAGATATTGTTTCACTTTATATATGGAACCATTGGATAATGTCCAGAGATTTATTTTAATGTTATTATTGTTCTTAAACTTCTTGTAGTTTTTCTTTATTTCCTTGCCTCACGGGGCTATATTTGCCTGTTGGAGCCCTTGGGCTTATAGCATACTGCTTTTCAAACTAGGGTTGTAGCTTAGCAAGTAATGATAATAATAATAATAATAATAATAATAATAATAATAATAATACAAATCAATTAAGAATAAGTAAATTTGCATATATATAAGAAATAGAACAACCTGCATACACACACATACACACAATATACACACAAACCACACAGTCTGGGAACATAAAGAAAAAGAGCTGAGTCTACCTTCCATGAGAATTTACGGAAACATTTCAGACAGCCAAGCCTCGAATCGAAAGCTAACGATGTGAAACCAACTGGAAACTGAA
>NC_090729.1:125645309-125657809 GCF_036898095.1 Palaemon carinicauda
GTCACTTAGGAGATCTGCTCTCATTATGTTCATGTATTGTTTCTGGGTAGAAATTGGTTAATTGGTTGTTAATATTTACCTTAAAAATTACATTTACAAACAAGTATTATACACACTTACATGCACATATATACAGTGTGTATGTATGTATATATTATATATATACTATATATATATATATATATATATTATATATATATATAAGCACTTCTACCTTAATTTGGGATCGAACTCTTGCTTCTTCATATGAAAGGCAAGAGCGCTTCCTTGCCTTTCATTTGAAAAGCCTAGGGTTCGATCCCAGTATGAGTTAGAAATTTATTTCTTATTTAAGCACAATGGCCAATTCAAAGAATTATTTAAGAGTAAATACAGTGGGTGATGGTAATATATGTGTGAAGATGTACTTACTAAATAGGTGAAACAGAAAAGATAGCAGTGTATATTCAAAAGATTGGAAAGATGCCGTGTATTATCTGTGGCAATACTGGATTTTTTTTTTTTGTGATTGTTTAATGCAAATTAATTTTTGATCAGTTGAAATTGATTGGTTGCATAATATATGAATTGTAAGGGTTAAGAAATATGGTGCTTAGCATTAGTTTTTGCTGGACCAATCGTTTGGTGATAATGACCGACAATAGGTTATTGAAAAAGAATTAGCTGGAGAAGAGGAAATCCTGTAAAGGCTTGATAGATGAAGATAAGAGGTATTGGGAAATAAAAAAGGACAATAATATCTTAGTTACGTAAAATTTCAGTCATGATAGCGGTGAATGACGCAGTCTGTGTAGGGGATATGACAACCTGCTGGTGGGTCCCGATGTGAAAACTTTATTACATTTGGTCTCATCCACAATGTAACTAACTAAAGAATATAGTAGTGGCCGTTTTGTTGCCTCTGTTGCACCAATCTAAAGTGGGACACTGCTGAAATTTAGAACATAAATAATGATGGGAATTACACTAAGAGACAAAAAGAGCAACATGGATACGAAAGCAAACTAAAGTAGAGGATATTTTAAAAACATATAAGAAAAAGAAATGTACATGGGGAGGACATACTGTATAATAAGATTAACACAAAAGATGGACATTAAGAATAACAGAATTGGTCACTAAAGATTGCAGGAGAGTCAGAGGACGGAAGAGAAGACGATGTATTGACAAACTAAGAAAGTTTGCAGGTGAGGACAGTCATAGAAAGCTGAATGGGATATTTCACCGTGACCATTTTGCTGTGGCTGAGGAAAGACATGTCTGAGGCCTTTGTTTACAGTGGATTAGTAACGGATGATATATATATATATATATATATATATATATATATATATATATATATATATGTGTGTGTGTGTGTGTGTGTGTGTGTCTGAATTGATATATACAATTTGATATTAATATATACAACATTCAAAATAATTGATTGGCACTGATATAGGAATAATCTAGTTTTCTTACAATCTAACTTTAGTTACCCGTAAACCTCGTCCAGAATTGTCACAAACTACTTTACCTCGGTGTCATTTCATCGTAGTGTTCATAACTATACTCGGGATCTCCGTAGGTATAGTCGTAATTGAGGGCATCATCTAAGACTTCATGCTGCTCTTCCTTCGCCTCCTGCTTGAACACTCTTCTTTCCTGGGTGGCATCTACTCTTTCTGTCCTCTTTTGCGGAGAGCTGAAAGAGGTTACACAGAGTTCGTGTATTGTGGTATAATATTTCTCAAATTGGGCAAGGGTGGGATTTGAACTGAATTTGAATGTGATTCATAATGGGGGTCCTCGTGCTTGATGGAAATTGGACATTGAAATACAGTAACTCGAACTTAGCTTTGTAATTAACTTGGGAGGAATTGCAAGTCTACAATAGAATGTTGGTATTAATGGGGAAGTTACGTGGCATGCGTATTTAATATATATAAAAGAGAGAGATAATGAATCAACTAACCTCTGTAAAGCCATATCATAATCGTAAACCAAATCTCCATAAGTATAATCATAGTCATCCTGCGACAAAGCATTAGACACTTTGGCACCTGATCTCCCATTGGCTAGTGGACTCGCGTAGCTTGCCCCAATCACAAGGGCCAAAGCTAATGCAAGGTTGGTGACGACACTTCTGGGCATCTTTGCTTTACTGTGAGGGAAGGAAATTGGATGGATATTATTTCATTCCTAATTGGATCAGATTAGCATTCGATTAAATTACAGTTTATTTCATTATATCGTCAAGTTGTTCTTCGTCTAAAGGTATAATGGTATGTTTTTAGAGCAGGGGTTCCTAACCTGGGGTACATTTTTACTCTTCAGGCAGTACATTAGATTTTATAGAATATCCAGTACTGGCATTACATGATGTAAGATGCATTGAGATATTTCATCCTCAATTTTAGGGGTACACAGGAATTTATAAAAATGCTAAAGGGATACAGATAAAAAAGGTTGGGAACCTTTGGTGTTCTGATGGCCTGTTGGTAACGCCATACTTGGTAATCGCCAGACTGGGGTTCGAGTCCCGCTCAAACTCTTTAGTCCCTGTGGTCGCTCTAACCTCACTACCCTTGTGAGCTAAGGATAGGGGGTTTGGGGGAACCTATAGGTCTACCTGCTGAGTCATCAGCAGCTATTGCCTAGCCCTCCCTAGTCCTAGCTTGGGTGGAGAGAGGCTTGGGCGCTGATCATACGTATACATGGTCAGTCTCTATGGCATTGTCCTGCTTGTTAGGGAAATGTCCCTGTCCCTTGCCTCTGTCATTCACGAACGACCTTTCAACCACTGATCTAGACTGTATGTACTAGAAGACTCACATATATGCACGTGCGCATGTAAGTACTTTCGGTCACACACACTCACTCACTGTAAGAACCGGTAGGAAGTAATGGAAAACTTCAATCTATCTCTTTTGTATATTCAATGTCCCACTTCGTTAGGGTACAGTACGAAGTGGATATTAGATGCACGAAAGCTGTATGTATTAAAGCCTTTCATTATTTCCTATTGTCGCTTACATTATATTTAGGCGTATGATCCCCTAAGGCAGGTATATGTATACACACACTTTTAAATACCAATATTAGGTCACAAATAATTCTAACATTATAATTCTATTCCTTTCGGAATAACGTATATAACAAGAGCGGAAATAAATGTACCATCATATGTATTTCCCATTTGGGTTTAAGCTGTTATACTAAGCAATTATGTAAAAATCAGAAAGTTCTCAATAGCGCTTAACGTGTGACAGAAAAAGCTTTTAGCTACATGGCATTTGAAAGTCAATTCATGTAGGAAAATGTACAGGCGTTTGATCACTTTTTATCATTAAATACATTTTTATATAGAAGCATAACATATTTTGATTTCTGATATTTTTATTAAATACTACGATACATTGCAACTATTAAGCTCTATAAGGACATCAAAACCAATAATGTTGACTAGTCGAATAAAAAGACATGAGTTTGGTGAACCATGGTTGAGAGGTTGCTCAAAATAATAAATTAAATATTTATATAGTATATATATATATATATATATATATATATATATATATATACTGTATATATATACATATACACAGTATATATATACATATATACTATATAAATATATAATATATATATATACAGTATATATATAGTATATATATATATATATATATATATATATATATATATATACTTTATGTGTGTTTATATGCAGGCTTGGCATCTCGTTTCGTGTAATAAACATGTGCCCATAAAATCAGCAAGAAAAGTCATATGCTATCAGCAAATGCTCTTTGAATATCAATGAGACAGGGAGTTCGGCTAACAACATCCTTTCATGAATGCTAAATTTAGTTTAAAACCTGAACGGTAGAACGTCATGCGTCAAAGAAGAAAAATGCGCCTAGGAATCTCCCTTTTATAATAGAGAGAAAGTGTTTATATATATATATATATATATATATATATATATATATATATATATATATATATATATATATATATATATATATATATGTATGTATGTATATTCATTTCCAGTCACTCTGACCTCTCCCTGTCCCTTGGGTATGGAGAAAGGGACTAGTTATACCCTGGTTAGAGGGGGTGCGTGCCTTTGTATATCCATCTAAATATTTAGCCTTTATTTTGATGAGTTACGTATAGTAATATGTATATATATATATATATATATATATATATATATATATGTGTGTGTGTGTGTGTGTGTGTGTGTGTGTGTTTATGTATGTATGTATGTATGTATGTATGTATCTATCTATCTATCTATCTATATTCATATTCAAATATTAAGCCACAAATACTTCATGATATCGAATGCAGTCTTCCTTGTGCTTTGTTATCTTTATACCATGATAATGATTTTGGGTTCATTTTAAAGCTGAATAATTTCAAGTTATATCAATTTGCTCTAAAAAGAATAAAGTAAAACTGTAAAAGCCCACGGAAATAAACATATTAGATTTCTCTAAAATATAAATATTTCTATCCATTTCCATTAAAAAAAAAATACTCATCGAATAAAGATGTATGAATCTTTTTCCACAACACAGAATGACAGTGAATTATCCTCCCAATTATTATTAGCTAATTGCGATTCCTACCAGCCATTCATTGGTAAAACACTTGATTGAATAATCAAGTGTTTTACCAATGAATTTGGTGGAATAAATGTGCTATTTCTATACACTAGAAATTATTATTATTATTATTATTATTATTATTATTATTATTACTGGCTAAGCTACAACCCTAGTTGAAAAGCAAGATGCTATAAGCCCAAGGGCTCCAACAGGGAAAATATCCCAGTGAGGAAAGGAATTAAGGAATAGATAAACTACAAGAGAATTATTTACCAACCAGAATGAAATATTCTAAGAACAGTAACAACATTAAAATTAAATTTATTTCATTCATGGATGAGGACCAGATGAAGGGTCATTTTTATCTCTACTAACTTTTCTAATCTATTAACATATTCCGGGTATATCAGACTTGAACATATCATGTGCATTAAATTAAGCAAAGTACACGCAACAAAAATGCATCCTCCAAAAGAGAGCAAATTCGCACGGTTAAATCTCTCTCTCTCTCTCTCTCTCTCTCTCATCTCTCTCTCTCTCTCAAAAGTGAAGTATCTATCAAAAAATTAAAATATAAAGTCGTGAAATCAAATGGAAAAATAGATGATGCATACACACACACACACTCTCTCCCTCTCTCTCTCTCTCTCTCTCTCTCTCTCTCTCTCTCTCTCTCTCTTCCTCTCTCTCTCTCTCTCTCTCTCTGCGGTGGATAATGTGGGAGGCTGGGCTGTGCCACCCTAGCAGTACTAGCCGAACTCGGTTGAGTCCCTTGTCAGGCTGGGAGGAACATAGAGAGGAGACGTCCCCTTTTTTGTTTCATTTGTTTGATGTCGGCTACCCCCCAAAATTGGGGGAAGTGCCTTGGGTATATGTATATATGTATATATATATATATATATATATAATATATATATATATATATATATATATACTATATATATATGTGTGTGTGTGTGTGTGTGTGTGTGTGTGTATGCACGTACATGTATAAATGTATATTAACGTAGCATAAGTTAATTTCCCCCTTGGGTTGTTATTCCTAAGTCAGAGTGAATTCGATATTTAGAAGTATTCTATATTACGCAACCTTTGACAAACAGAAACAATGCTTGTAGGAATACTATAGGTGTTCGCTATGAAATTATGCGGAGTATAGAAAAACGACGTTAAAAGTTTATGTAATTCGGTTGAAAAAGTTCGCCAAATGAGATTATGAAGAGTGCGTCATGTGGCAACTTTATCTAGCTTCAAATTTTACATAACCAAAATTGATTTGGCCGAGTTTAGTTTAAAGGTTTAAAGGTTGCTCATGAATGGCAGAGGCAAGGGACAGTGACATTGCCCTAGCAGTCAGGACAATGCCCTAGAGACTGACCATATTTACATATGATCAGCGCCCAAGCCTCCTCTCCACCCAAGCTAGGACCAGGGAGGGCCAGGCAGTGACTGCTGATGACTCAGCAGATAGACCTATAGGCTCCCCCAAACCCCCCAACCTTAGCTCACGTGGATGGTAAGGTTGCAGTCACTAATGGCACTAACGAGTCTGAACGGGACTCGAACCCCCGTCTGGCAAACACCAGACAGAGACGTTACCACAACAGGAATATACGTTAAATGCTATAAGTCTCCTTTCACTAAGAGTAAAAGGTAACGAAACGTGTAGGTTATATAAAGGCATTTAGTGCTTCGTAATCGAGTATGTTCTATTTGGAATACAAATAGGTCTAGTTCGTCCTTTTTGTATAGAAATATAAAGTATATAGAATATTTATCTAAAATTACCATAATTATCTATAATAGCGTTGAAATAATGGAAGCAATTTAGCAGTATCACAGCTGGTGTCTAAGAAATGTTTCCACAAGCCAGCGTCACAATTGTGCTATAATTAATTTTAGTTTATTACACTGAATTATTCTATCATACTTTGTGTTTCAATATAGTTGTCAGTTATAACCATCCATGTGTGCTTTTAGTTTATATATATATATATATATATATATATATATATATATATATATATATATATATATATATATATATATATATATACGTACAAATTCCTAAAAACATTTACAAGTAATTTGTGATTACACAAACAAGCTCTCTCTCTCTCTCTCTCTCTCTCTCTCTCTCTCTCTCTCTCTCTCTCTCTCTCTCGTATATACTGTAGATATTTTACACACAAATTCTCAAATCCTCATAAGTGGTGATTACGCATACAAACACTCTCTCTCTCTCTCTCTCTCTCTCTCTCTCTCTCTCTCTCTCTCTCTCTCTCTCTCTCTCTCTCTCTCTCTCTCTCTCTCTCTCTCTCTCACAAAAATAGAAATAAGTTCATTTTAAAAATATTCTTTTCCCTCACAGTGAATTTCTTTATCATAGAACCCGGCCTTTTGTGTTTTGTCGTTTTGCTTTTAATGTTCAAAGTATTTCCATCTATTTTTCGATCAATACTAAACGAAACAAGTATTTTAATTATCAACGCAATAGCACTTCACATAAAAAAAATAAAAGTAGGTGATTAGGTACAGTTGGCTTCATTAATTCCGGCACACTTCACAGGGGACGCCAGTGTATCGGAATTAATGAAACCAACTGTACATACATAAACCTAAAAAAATGCTTAAGTATCTTACCTTTAATCCGTCTCTCCAATTTCACGCCTTTTTCTCTAATTATATATATTATCCCAAGTGTCGTTGAAATATCCGTCTGTCCTAAACAACAATCAGGTAGTCAATGCGGAGCCGAAGAAAGGGGTCGTTCTTTGACCTTCGTTGCAAGTCCCCGGTACAAGAGCACTCCCGGTGCACTTGCACTTAACCCTGATTCTTCCGCAAAGGACAGCTGTTAGGTCCTACACCGCCTGGTCTCTCCTTTTGCACAGTCTTGGTAATCGGAACTGCTGGGAATTCGCTCATCATGTGGACGAGTTTGGTGTGGGTGATTATTTGCTTGTTGTGATTTTGGCGATTTTGCTCCAACGATTTCCTTTCTCACGGGCTATTTTCCCTTGTGGAGCCGATGGGCTTATAGCATCGTGGTTTTCCAACTGGGGTTGTGGCTTACCTACAATAATAATAATAATAATAATAATAATAATAATAATAATAATAATCGGACTGAGGCGGGATGTGGCAATTGTTGTAAAAATAATCACTATTATTTGTTTTATTAACAATGCTCATGTTGCTTTTATTTCTCTCTCTCTCTCTCTCTCTCTCTCTCTCTCTCTCTCTCTCTCTCTCTCTCTCTCTCTCTCTCTCTCATATGTATATGCATATGTCTATACGATACGCAGATATATGTGTATAAATGTGTATGTGCGTAATTATGCATATACTGTAAATATATGTGGATATACTACACATAAACACACACACACATATAAATATATATATATATATATATATATATATATATATATATATATATATATATATATATATATATATATATATATATATATATATATATAATATAACCACAAGTAAAATCGAAAATACTGATTCAATCGTGATTAGTTTCGTCTCTGCTACATCATTATCTTCGACATCATTATTACAATATATATTGTACAGTGAGTCTACCTCCCTATATACAAACATTTTTTAGAACGAAACATCTGAACGATATTTCGCTTGTATTTGGTAAACAGGGGAAAAAATAAACGTTAGATCTTTCGTAGTCGGAGCTCATATCCTATTTTTATTTTTCTATACTAATACAAGTTTTCCTTTTTCATTTATATACAAAAAAGGATAGACATGCGTATGTACCTACACATATGTACATACATGCATACACAACCATTAACAAACTTGCACACATACATGCACATGCATATGCACATACATATACCTACAAACTTACATATATATATATATATATATATATATATATATATATATATATATATATATATATATATATATATATATATATATATATATACAGACAAGTTGCATTTATTTTACATATACAGTAATTACAAATTTGCATATAAGTAATAGTAAAACGCATCCGCATGTTATTATACAAATATACATACATATGCACGATAACATAGAACCAGGAATATCACCAGGAATATCGATGTCTCATTTGTCTTATAATTTTTTATTATTTCCCACCTATGGAAATTATGGGGATTAAACGTTAGAAGTAATGGCTGCTAATTTTAGTTTGAATCGGCCCCGTGGAGAGAGAGAGAGAGAGAGAGAGAGAGAGAGAGAGAGAGAGAGAGAGAGAGAGAGAGAGAGAGAGAGAGAATTTCAGCATGGAGCACATAATAATACAGTACAATAAGAGGTACATAATCACCAAGATGAAAGGCAGGTGTCACTCTAATCAGGCCTACTTAAAAGAAAATTAAAGTCTATGAAGTTTGCAAATCTCTTTGCATTGAGTTTGTACATTCCGGGTCTTATATTCATATTAGAAAAACTTTATTTTATTAATTTCCTGTTCCCATAAACATACATATGTATTATATATATATATATATATATATATATATATATATATATATATATATATATATATATATATATATATGTTTTTTCAAAAAGGCCCATAAAAGAAACACAGGAAATATGAATAAATTTGGCTAATCCTTCCAGCAATTATAACAACTATAGAACAATTGAACACACCCTTTTGCTTTCATATATAAACCGTCACTCTCCACTGTATTCCATACTTTTACTTTACATCCTGAAGAGGGTCGATGTTTATTGACCGAAATATAGTGTGATTTATTCATATTTCCTGTGTTTCTTTTATGGGCCTTTTTGAAAAAACATGTTAAACTGTTCGATTACAGTTATAAATAAGACATATATATATATATATATATATATATATATATATATATAGATAGATAGATAGATAGAGTTTATATTTATACACATATATGTATATATTTATGTATAAATACATACATATCATAATAAAGTGTTATGTTATAACTCAATAGTACCAAATAAGGTAATGTTCTCATTGGTTATATTTTGTTATGACATTTTCGAAAATATGTGTATGAATTTCTGCATGTATGAATGTACGGGTGTATGTATGTGTACCTTTATTCAGGTTTTGCATGTGCAGAGAATCATAATTAATATGTTTTTTTTTTCTTTCTTGCTTCCAGGTGAGTCTGTTGCTCCCAGTTTAAAATGAAACATTCTTGATCTCAAGATTAAAAGGTAAGGTTTTCACATTTTCATTGTATTTTGAAATCCTGGCTTATTTTATCAGTGTTTATTTTTCGAGGATGCATAAGTTCAATAATTATATTAATTAAAAATCCTGTACGTTGGTGTTCGTAGCGTTTTACTGTTCATCACAATTTAGAATGTGAGGCCACATTCTGTAAATCTTCTAAGATTCTTGCCTGTTCAAGAAGAAACATTTTAGAACAATTTCCAGCAAACTACAGCGTTACTCGCTTGGTATTATATATATATATATATATATATATATATATATATATATATATATATATATATAAATATATATATATGTGTGTGTATATATATATATATATATATATATATATATATATATATATATATATATATATGTATATATATGTATATATGTATTTCTGTATATATAATATTGATAAGTCAGCCTTAACTCTGGGGATCGGGACAAGTGATTTACAATTAAAGGACGAAAATGTTATCAGTGATCATATAGGGAGTGGGCCTTCATACATTGCATACATTGCTACATAATTGTTGGATTATTGGATTACTCCACCCACGCTGACGACAGTGAGGAAATGTATCTTACTTTCTTCTCTCCAATGGTAGTTCTTTTTAGAATTTTAGGTGTCATGTCTATCTTTTCTTCAAATACACAAAAATCGGTATACTGATAAACTCTAGATTTTTGGAGAGATTTTCTTTCTTTTAATATTTCGCTGTTCGGTCTACAGAAGTTTGTTTGCATGTTTAGTTGTTAGACACTGGACTGAGGTCTATTGGTCTACTGGATTTGGTGCGCATCTTTATTTGTTGGACACAGGACCAAGATCTGTTGGTCCTCTGGAGCTGGTTCACATCTTTAGTTTTGGACAAAGGAATAAGTCTCTTGGTCGTCTAGAGGTCTGCAACCTTACCCTCCTTGTGATCTAAGGATGGGAAATTTAGGCAAGCCTATAGGTCTACTTACTGAGTCCTTCAGCAGCCATTGTCTGTCCCTCCCTGGTCCTAGCTTGAGTCGAGAGGGGCCTTGGGCGCTGATCATATGTATATATGGTCAGTTTTTAGGATTTTGTCCTGCTAGCTAGGATATTGTCACTGTCCCATGCTTCTGCCATTCATGACCGACCTTTAAACCTTCAGTTACTGGACACAGGACTGACTTCTGTTGGACTACTGGAATTGGGTCTCATCTTTGGTTATTGGACATAGCACTAAGGTCTTTTAAGTTTCTTATTATGTTCTTTGTTTTAATCTCCGGCAACAACGTATAATTTAATCATTGAGCTTTCTTCATATTTGTCTTTTTGTTAATTCAGATCATCTTATGCCTTAATATCCTCTCAAAACATATTAGACATGAGCCTAATTTTAGAAGTCTCTCCTTCCCATTTGTGAGGTTCAGTGAAATAAATCAGTCTATTCGTTTTTGCCTTTTGTGATATCGTCTTTTTAAATATGTAGGTGAACCGGTAGGACTTGCATTTTTGTTCTTTGCTTAACGTTAAGAGTAATGCTTCCTAGTTAATCTGTTATTATCCCTCTCTCTCTTTTTTATATATGCTATTTATTTTCTTTATTAATCATCTTTTAGTGGTTATTCTTTACTTTTCAGTTTCTTTTTCCTTCATGGGCTGCTTTCGCCTCCAAGTTCCTTGGGTTTTTTTTCGTACTGTGTTTGCAACTTAATAATAATAATAATAATAATAATAATAATAATAAGAAGAAGAAGAAGAAGAAGAAGAAGAAGAAGAAGAAGAAGAAGAAGAAGAAGAAGAAGAAGAAGAAGTAGTAGTAGTAGTAGTGATAGTAAAGCAACTTTATGGAATGGAAGTGTTTGAGTTACGTGTTATGTTTCCTAGTATATTCAGTAGTATATTCGACTCTAATCCATTTATGACTTCTGTTACTGAGTAAATGCAGTGTTGGAAAGGTAAATCTCAAGTGGGCAGTTGTAATGGCAAAGATTAAATACGTCTTATTTGGTATTTCCAAGAGAGATTTTCTGCAGATATACTCGATAGACATTCTTGAAGTTTGTAATTACCGTAAACACTCACTAACGTAGCTTATATTATATTTATTTTATTATTAATTTTTTATTATTGGGAATTTGCGCTGAAGAATTTCGTTTTCTTGTTAATGCAATATTGGCCTGGATTGTAAATCAATATTTCACAGAAATTATCATTTTTATTGCCATTTTCTTTCATGAGCTTTTCTTCAAAATATTTAACATTTTTATTTTACGCGTCTTCTTCCTTTTATATTATTATTATTATTATTATTATTATTATTATTACCAGCAATAAAACTAAACATATTCTGCCATTTAGGTAACTGTTCATGTTCCCTATGGAGAGACGTGGTAACAAACCTTCCAAGAGAGCGAAATCCGATCCCTTCTCAATGGGAACTCGATTCCCCTCCCCCGTCTGAGTTCAGCCGATTTCAAACGTGTTTCACGGGGAAATTGCCTCTCATTCGCATGTTGCAGTCATGCACTGCAATCAGATTTTTCCTGTGATTTTTCAAACTTTCATAGTTTTTTTTTTTCTCTTTTTTTTGCGTGAATTTTTAGTTTTAGAACATGTCTTTTTCATGATGGGTTCGAGTGATGGTAATAGCAAAGGAGACATACAGCCTATAGTTAGGGAGTTTATATAGACATATGCATATACATAC
>NC_090729.1:125662809-125670309 GCF_036898095.1 Palaemon carinicauda
ACCAAGCCGAAATTAACACTTTCACATCAGGCTCTTGATTAATCTTCTGACGACTTAACCATTATGGCTATGCCGCCCATTTGCTGTTCACGTGGGCGTTCATTAATCCAAGCTGCAGTTACAGAGGTTAGGTATTTTGTATTCTATTAACATAGGAATCAAGTTTGGATGATTAACTTCCGTAACGAATCTGGGGAGTTCTAATTAATCTGCGCAAATAGATAACATAGCTAGTGTATATCGTATCTCAGACATTAAGACATTTGTTTCCAGCTGTCGTTGGAATCGAGTTGATAATAATTCTTTTGATTTCTCTGACAGTTTAAATTAATGCTTGTGTAGACTAATATTATTATTATTATTACTAGCCAAGCTACAACCCTAGTTGGAAAAGCAAGATGCTCCAATAGGGAAAAATAGCCCAGTGAGGAAAGGAAATAAGGAAATAAATAAATAATGAGAATAAATTAACAATATATAATTCTAAAATCAGTAATAGCGTCAAAACAGATATGTTCTATATAAACTATTAACAACGTCAAAAACAGATATGTCATATATAAACTATAAAAAGACTCATGTCAGCTTGGTCAACATAAAAACTTTTGCTCCAACTTTGAACTTTTGAAGTTCTACTGATTCAACTACCCGATTAGGAAGATCATTCCACAACTTGGTAACAGCTGGAATAAAACTTCTAGAATATGTTCCCTTTAAATTCCTTTTGCATTTGAAATCATTGCTTGATGTGGCTATTGTATTATCTCTCATAGACATTAACGGCTCTTATATGATCCCGGTGCGTTTTGATTCTCTTGTTAGGAAACAACTTTTTGATTATGCTGATTTGTATAAAGTATAGCTTTCCGGTTGACGGTCAGTCGTAATCGCGCATGCCCTTGGAACAGAGATTGTCACTTCTGTAGTGTAAACTCCATTACTCATTGAAGAAAACGTGACTTCTTTTTCAAGTTTTATTTTTTTTATCTCGCTCGATAATAATTTTTTTTTGTAGTTTTTTCGCTTGTTAGTCATTTTGTCACTCCATCTTTCTATTAAATCATTATTGGAGACATAAAATAGTTTGCTATTGTAGCTTCCCTTGCTCGGAATTATATATTAATGTAAGTACCTATAGTATGTATATTTCTGTATTACGTCTTTCATATTGCCCAAATACATTTTCTTGCATCTTTCAGTCTTTGCCACCCAACTTTTTACCAAGTTGTAAATATAATTTTCCATATATGTGTACAATCGAAGCCGCAAAGTTCGTAACTGTAATAATTTCCAAGCTAGAACTAGGACAAATTTATTCTTCTAACAGTCTGCTGATTTGGAAGGTAATTCATGAGCATTAATCCGCTAATTATAGTCTATTTAGTCTCAACTTTAGCGGCGAAATGCTAAAATATGCCGGAAAAAAAGTGCTCAGTTGACAGTCATGAAAGTGTTCCTTTTTTTTTTTTTTTTTTTTCATTGGGATCTAGTAATTTTCTCTCATTTCAGCATTATGCTTTAGATATGCGTCCATAAAGATAAACAACTTTATCCAACAGATCAAACGTCCAGGTTATTTTTTTTTTTTTTTTTGCTCTGTCATTATTCGCAAGTATAATGCAGCCAGAAACTATTTATATAGAGTGGTCCGCTTTTCTTATAGATTACCGTGTGCATGTGTGTCATATGAACGGTTTTTAGCACCTCCAGTCGTAATTACGAAACAGCGAATGCCACCTAACACTAGAAGATATTCCATTTGCCATATGTTTGCAGTGTAACAAATATCCTTTTGTACAAATGTTTTCTCCTGTTTAACATTTCCCTTGCCTCCTTTTCCTTTAGTTCTTGCTTTGTAGCTGCCAAACTTTGGAGATTTCTTCATGCCTCCAGATTCCTTTGGTTTTAAAAGGCCTATTTTTTTTTTTCTATAAAGCTCAGGCTATAGAATGGAATAAGTTTGATTACCTTATCGACTTCGTATTAAGGTTGATTGCCTTATCAACCTCGTATTAAAGTTGATTGTCTTATTGACCTCGTATTAAGGTTGATTGCCTTATCGAACTTGTATTAAGGTTGATTGCCATATCAACCTCGTATTAAAGCTGATTGTGTTATCGACCTTGTATTAAGGTTGATTATCTTATCGACCTCGTATTAATGTTGATAGCCTTATGGACCTCGTATTAAGGTTGATTGTCTTAACGACCTCGTATTAATGTTGATAGCCTTATCGATCTCGTATTAAGGTTGACTTCCTTATCGACCTCGCAATAAGGTTGATTGCCTTATCGACCTCGCATCAAGGATGATTCTCTTTCGACCTCGTATTAATGTTGATTGCCATTATCGACTTCGTATTAATGTTGATTGCCATGATCGACCTCGTATTAAGGTTGATTGCTTTATCGACCTCATATTAAGGTTGATTCCGTTATCGGCCTCGTGTGAAGGTTAATTGCATTATCGACCTCGTATTAAGTTTGATTGCCTTATCGACCTCGTATTAAGGTTGATTGCCTTATCGACCTCGTATTAAGGTTGATTGCCTTATCGCCCTCGTATATTCGTGAAATTACGGAATAGTAGGAGCTTTCCCTGCAATTAGAAAATAATGACTAATCCCGTTTGACATAATTGGTGTGCAGTATTTATGAAATAAATCATGAAAAAAATTATATTGTAATTCTGTGGATAACTTAAATTTTGCGTGCGCTTTAATTATCCGTTTGAGAGATTTATTTCATTCAACTTAGTAGATTTTGACATATAAATTGGATGGGATTTGGTATGCTCATCCCGCAGAGTTTTTTCCCCTCCATATTATGATATGGCTCTCAAATGCTGCATTGATACTCAAGCATTTAAATTGATGGGAAATCTCTTTAAATTTATTATATCTCTACGAATGTAGCGGAAAATACAATAGTAGGATATTTTGAAATTCCTGCCTATAATCCTAATTGAATTTACTTCATCCATGTTCATTGCTACATGAAAGTAGTACCCTTAAGACTTTGCGTAAATGTTGACTATTTAACTTCATCGTTGGAATAACGATAGAAATATGCATATGTAAATTTTCAGTATATTCTAAACTTAAACCCATCATTACTTCTGTGTATATAGTAATCTAAGAAATAGGACGCGATAATAATTTCCCCTCTCAGTAATATATATATTTCCAACACCTGTACTCTATCGTTTTATTCATCAAAGAAAGTTATTACATTCTCATTTCCTGTCCAAAATCACGATTTTCCTCATCATGCGAAAGCTGTTTTACAGTTTCTCCAATAATAATGCTATTGCTAAAGAGAACATAAAATTATTTGAGCCCCTAAAGATTGGAAGTTCTGAAAACTAATAGTTGTAATCATATCCTGTTTCTGTTTTGTATTTGATATATATATATATATATATATATATATATATATATATATATATATATATATATATATATATATATATATATATATATATATATATATATACATATATAAAATATTCCCAACAAAACAAAATCTCCATTGGTCAGACTCCATTCATTTTTCGGTATTATTAATTGTTCAATGATTTAAAAAGAAGATTTTTTACGGATACCAAACGGGAAATAATATAATTTTTATTGTTTCTTGATATCACTTTACTCTAAATTTTATCATATTAAGATTTTTTTTTACACCTTCGGTTTCTACCTGTAGACTTTTTTCGTATTGGTAACCGTATTTTTACCCTCTGCAGAGTCATAGCTGTCATATGTTAACGCATATATAAAGATGTTTCTAGTATTAAAGGCTGCTCATGAATGGTAGAGGCAAGGGACAGTAACATTGCCCTATCAAGCAAGATGATGCCCTAGACTAGAGACTGACCATATGACCAGCGCCCAGCCCCCCTCTCCACCCAATCTAGGACCAAGGAAGACCAGGCAATAGATGCTGATTACTCAGCAGATAAACCCACAGGCTCCACAGGATAATGAGGTTGCAGCGACCAAAGGAACTAACGAGTTTGAGTGGTACTCTAACCCCTGTCTAGCGTGGTTACTCAAGTCAGATGGGCAAAAACAATATGCTCTCTCTCTCTCTCTCTCTCTCTCTCTCTCTCTCTCTCTCTCTCTCTCTCTCTCTCTCCTCTCTCTCTCTCTCTCTCTCTCTCTCTCTTTATTATTGCACTATTCACCTTACAAAGGGACATAACTCGTTTTATTTCTTTTTGTAGGCTCCATTTTTAACAAATATATACTGAGAGAATTCATGTGTTCCATATCAATTGCATATAGCTTCCTTTGTATCCTTTTGTGAAATCTCAGCATCCGTCTTCTCCACTCTCTGCTCCTCATTTTCTCTGGCACCTCTTTCTCTTCTTCTTTCTATTACATCTTTCTTCCTCATCCCTATCATCCATTTATTCCATCCATTGATCAAACTGGCAGTTCTATTACCGCAACTCACTTCTTGTTATGGAGAGACTCCCACAAAAGACGTAAAATGTTGTCTTGAAACTGAAGTGATTCTTATTGACAAAGTAGAGAGAGAGAGAGAGAGAGAGAGAGAGAGAGAGAGAGAGAGAGAGAGAGAGAGAGAGAGAGAGAGAGAGAGAGTCTGATCTTGTGAGGTTTATTTTGACAGAATCTGCAATTGGCGTGTAATTGTAAAATTATTTTCTGTTTAAAAAAAAAAAAAAAAAAAAAAACTCTGGTCCTTACATATTGTTAGAAAGAAATAAGATGGAAGAACGTTCCCGAGTGTACCCTAAAGCAAGAGAACTCTAATCCAAGAGAGTGGAGAGCCGTGGTACATAGGCTATGGCATCTCAGTGTGTGTGTGTGTGTGTGTGTGTATTTTCTTGAGTTAGCTTTGGTTACTCAGATACAATTGGAGGTGTAATTGTTGTTAGATCGAGCCAGCCGTATGTCATCATTGATTCTTTTCCGTCTAAGCATTATTAAGTATTTTTTAAATGTCCCCCATTTATTCCAGTATCCTTCCATCAATCACCTGCTCTTTTAAATCCTAACCAATGCGTTACTTATTGTTAACGTCTTAACTGAGACTGTAATTTGTATAAGAAAAAATATTCGAATTAATTTCGTCATTGTTATCAATGCAAATTGTTATATTATTTAGTTGTTATTCAAAAGCTTTTATTATTTTACATTTTTCATATGCAACTATCAGGGATCCTAAATTGAATAACTTTTCGGTATTTTTGTTTTTTATACCGTGATGAAAATTCTTTCTCTTTGGGGTATGTTGCCTATTGAAACGATTCACTATTTTCACTTGCCATGTATTTATTTCGTAATTCTATTTTGTTAGTATTCAGTCCTCGTATACAGTACATTCCCAATTAAAGCCAAAACATCACCACATTTACTTCTTAGAATATGATGTACTGGCTGTAATTTTGTTTACATTATCATCACGCAAAATTATTGGTCAAATCATTGTTATTTCTTTTAAGTGTTAAAGGAATTTAATCCAGTTATTCAGAAAAAAATGGTTTTTGACAACTCTGTATATTTGTCGTTGTTTTTATTTCTGTTACGTCCTGTTATGCCTTGGATGTAATTAACAAATCCCAGCTGCATTCGTTACAAACAAAGAAAAGGAATTGAGAGAATAAAAGTTTTGTGAATGGTTCGAGTTCTTTTGTTTCCCTTTTCAGGGATACACTGTAGTTGGACATTCAGAGATTTGTTTTGACTCTATCGACATTTCGTTTGGCTGGTTTCGAGCGTCTATATTTTGTACAAAATGTTTCTGAGGTGGGGAAATACGTACGATGTGAAAATCTATATATCCATGGTAAGTTTTGATTACTCCAGTCCTTCGTAAATTTCGCTTTATTTCAGTTGAAATGTATGTTCGTTTTTTTCGCAGCTAGATACGCTTCTCTTACAAAGGTAAATAATGTAGCCTGCTGGTGTATGGCCGAACCTATCATGTGGTTTAGATGAATGGCGAGAAATTATACTGATAAGCATGTTAATGTCCCAGACCTATCCAAGCGTGAGAGCTGAAGCGCTAAGCCATATTTGGTATTGTCTTTAACAAGATATGCCCTTAAGTATTACTTTTATAACTTAGAATAGAGTTCAGATAGAAAATAGTTTGACAGTTTTTTATTATGTTTCTACGAATTTTGCATCAATTTTCGGTAGAAATACTTAGTTTACCCACTACCCTCAACAATGTCTAACAATGATTGGAACCACGGTGCATTTTAACCTAATTTTTCCTTTAACTCTTTGTAAGATTCTCTGGCCCTTACGGGTTGGTTAGGTTAGGTTAAACAAAGGAAGTGTAAGTTAGGCTTAGCAAGGTCATGTAAGTTTAGGGGTTGGGCTTAGCAAGGCTATGTTAAGTTGGGGGGCTTGCCTAACCTAATAACCTTGCTAAGCCTAACTTACTCTTCCTTTGTTTAACTTAACCTAAACTACCCGACCCAACTCAACTTATCCTGCCCTCACATTACCTTACCTACCCTACCCAACTTATCCTACAATAACTTTGTTACCTACCCTACCCTTTACTTAACCCTACTGTTACTTTACATACTATTACTTTACATTACCTAGCTTATCCTAAACTTTATTTTACCTTACCTAGCCTCCGTTATCCTACTCTTACTTTTCCTTGACTTACCCCATCGTACCATACCGGTATTATTATAGAAAAACACAGAAAAATCTTTACTAATAAAAGAATGCAGTTTTTAAAGAAAAACTCCCGTTTTCTTCGAAAATGGTCTTTATATCCGTCGCAAATAAGTAGTTAATAAGATATACCCTAATATATATTATAGTAATGGGGCAATCCTGTTGGAACAGTGGGATTTGGGTGGTAAAAATCTACTAGCAAATTGATAAATAATGGTAAAACTAACTTTTTCTTCACTACATTGTTCTCTGGGATTCATGATAAATCCACGAAAATTTAAACAAAATATTGGCATCCTATTCCCCTGAAATATTTGTTTCACTTTTCTTTACATAATACAAACTACAGTATCTGCTCCTGTTTATAAAGTGTCCTACAGTAAGTGCAACCAACAAATATTTTATTGTAACTTGACTATGAAGATTTGCCAAGACAAAAAAAGACATTTGTGATTTACCTTTAGAGTTTGCGACCAGGCTAGGGGGATCCGGGGGCCTTGTCCCATGGCTAGGTCTGTGACCTGGGCAGGTTTTTGACCTGGGAAAAGAGGTGGGGGGGGCTTTCCCCTCAGGTAGGTCTGTGACCTGGGAAAGGTGGTTCCAGGGGCTTGTCCCCCAGTTAGGTATGTGACCTGGGAACTACTATGTTAGGTTAAGTGGGTTTTGTTAGGTTCTGTGGCCTTTTACAAATCTCGAAAGTGTTAAATAATGACTTTTTCCACCCAGAATTCTAGCTTCCCACCTGTGTTCATCTGGAAGGGTGGGGGTTATAATGGGAAAATAGTTTACTTGCCGTGGAAATAAAGGTCAGAATCTTTGAAAGGACAATATTC
>NC_090729.1:125675309-125722809 GCF_036898095.1 Palaemon carinicauda
GTTAGCAATGTATTCGTAGTTTTGGTAGGTTCTATAGATGGTAACTAGGGAAACCTCGTATGTGCTTTGTGAATTTTGGGGATTCTATGAAGTTTAATCAGTTAGTATATTTCCCATGCACAGATAACCTAGTCTTAACTATAGAGTTAGCGTATTTCTGTTAATTGGTATAGATTCTATGTGAATACCCAAAATTAATACGAGAAAGAGAAAAAGAGGACTTTTCAGGACTTGGTCCATTTGAATAGTTACAATTAGCGTAGCGATCCATTCCTTTTTTTATGGTTGCTCTCCCTCCTCTTCTCTTGGGCGTTTCTACATAATGCAGGCGAGCCGTCATCACAGTCCATTAATGACAGCAGAACTGCACGAACATAATTTTGTAATCTGTATATGTAATCGAAGTGACTCTAGAGAGGAATCTTTTTTTTCTTTTTCTTCAGAACGCTAAGAACATGAAGGCAATGTTAGTTATCAAAGATAAACATTGTTACATTGTTCTATGGCAAGTTAGTTACTGGGGGCCTTTGATAAATAAACCCATGGGGAAATATCAAGTCCTCTGCGTCATACACTTAAATATATTTACTATAAGCTGTGTTAGTGATACGTTAATTAAGGAATAGTATACATGAAATAACCTGGTTAAGAAATAAAAGCATGTTCGTTTAAAGTAAAGATTGGAACAGTAACTGCAAAGACAATGTTTATGTCTAATAGATTGAAAAAAACCAGTGACCGAAGGACATCCCATGTGACAGAGAGATGGTAATCTTTTAAGATGAATAGTTTTTTTTTATTATTATTTTATAACGTGGTGTATATGTGACTACCTCAGTCCGAGATCCTTAGAAGAATATGTTAACTTCTTACCCTTTTCATGTAACCTTCTAAAGTCTCTCTCTCGCGTAGTAGTAGTATACCGTATATGGACTATCTCACACCGAAATCCTTAGAAGAATATGTTTACTTATTACCCTTTTCCAAAGTCTGTCTCTCTGTCTCTCTCTCTCCTCCCCCCCCCCTATCCTTATAAGAATTTGTTATTTATTACCTTTTTTCACGTAGGCTTCCAAAGTCTCTCTCTCTCTCTCTCTCTCTCTCTCTCTCTCTCTCTCTCTCTCTCTCTCTCTCTCCGATATCCTTATAAGAATATGTCAATTTACTACCTTTTTCACGTAGGCTTCCAAAGTCTCTCTCTCTCTCTCTCTCTCTCTCTCTCTCTCTCTCTCTCCGATATCCTTATAAGAATGTTAATTTATTACCTTTTTCGCGTAGGCTTCCAAAGTCAGTCTCTCTCTCTCTCTCTCTCTCTCTCTCTCTCTCTCTCTCTCTCTCTCTCTCTCTCTCTCTCTCTCTCTCTCTCTCTCTCTCTCTCTTCGATATCCTTATAAGAAAGTTAATTTATTATTTTTTTCACGTAGGCTTCCAAAGTCTCTCTCTCTCTCTCTCTCTCTCTCTCTCTCTCTCTCTCTCTCTCTCTCACACACCTCCTTGTCGCTGTCTGATGAGGCGCTGAAGATGATGATCGATGCGACTGTGGATAAGTTATTGGTGACGGTAATGACTGTCATCAGGGGAAATTTGAGAAATTGATGGCACTCGACGAGATCGTTTGTGCCTTAATGGTTGTTGTCTCGGGAATTATTTTTTCTCCCATTTTTTTCCTTTAAACTCCTGTTTTTCTTTTCTAGTAAAAAGTCATATATATAATATATATATATATATATATATATATATATATATATATATATATATATATATATATATATATATATATATACATACATACATACATATATATATATATATATATATACTGTATATAAATCTATATATATATATTATATATATATACATACATACATATATACACATATATACTGTATATATAAATATATATGGATATATATATATATATATATATATATATATATATATATATATATATATATATATATATATGTGTGTGTGTGTGTGTGTGTGTGTGTGTGTGTGTGTGTGTGTTTGAGCATAGTATTTTTATTTTAATATTTTAGGCAGTGAAGGATTGGGCGAGGTTTTTGACACAAGTTCGTGCAAGGAACTATTAATAGAGGTAGGGATTAACTGGCCACCAGTGACTCTTGCGTGGGTTGTTGGAACAATTTGGTGTAAGGGAAATTACTTTCAATCTAAACTCTAAAGGAGTCCCTTTCTATCTAGCATTTATAAGATTAATCTAAGGTTGGAATTGCCTATTGGAAACCTCCATGTTTCACAATCTGTTTAACCGGAGTTCTAGCCGGCTCAAGCCTGACATTTTCTAGTAGTGACTGCAACCTCACCGTCATTGTGTGCTAGTTATGGGGGAAACCTCTAATTTTGCCTGTTAGGTCTTCTCCAACTATTGCCTGGCCCTCCCTGGTCCTAGCTTGGGTGGAGAGGTGCTTGGCACAGATTATGTTTATATGGTCAGTCTAAGACATTATAATATCTCTCTCTTTCTCTAAAAACTGAGAGAGAGAGAGAGAGAGAGAGAGAGAGAGAGAGAGAGAGAGAGAGAGAGAGAGAGAGAGAGAGAGAGAGAGAGAGAGAGAGAGAGAGTGAGTTTGCTACAATTGAACAGTTGTTCTGGACTATAAAAATCAAATACGGTAAACTTAAATGTCACCTATCGTTAAATCATATTTTGGTAAATATAGAAGAAATATGAACAAAGTAGGCAATATTATAAAAAATTTTAGCATAACGATTTTTGGTGTAGGCCATTTAAACGGGTTATTAACTTCCTGATTCTGTGATGTACCCAAGAACACGTCCCGTTAAAACTAGTCCCCATTGTTATGTAAATGATACTTGAAGCACAATGGATGGTGATTGTAATCTTTCCTTAGAATGGTTTCCCATCAGGAGCATAGATGGCGCCGTGAATCACGGGCTTCCATTGTCTGTGTGATAGTAGTTTCGGGGTATTATTATTATTATTATTATTATTTGCTAAGCTACAAACCTAGTTGGAAAAGCAGGATGCTATAAGCCCAAGGGCTCCAACAGAAAAAATATCTAAATGAGGAAAGGAAATAAGAAAACCACAAGAGAATAATTAACCTAAAAGTATTTCAAGAACAGTAACATTAAAATAAACCTTTCATATATTAACTGTAAAATTATTACATATGATTACCTTGGTTATCACCAGATCTTTTAGATCAATGTCTCCGGTGGAGGGATTTTTCTTTTTTGTTCAGAGTTAATGTGCAGTCATAGGCTAATGGTAGGAGTCCACAACCAATATCATAGGAGTTAATGCTTTGCAATTAATTACCTTAAGTGTCATTCACCGAAAAGAAAGTTTTCTTTTAGTGAAGTTCAGTTTATAGTAATGTTTAATGCTGGTCATTTTCAAGCTTTGGTTTGTTATTTTGATAACTTAAAACTATCGTAATCTCTTTCTTAATGAACGCAACCATGTTTACTAAAGTCATGGAGACTGTATGAATCCTGGCCATGGAGCTTTTGTTAAGAATATGTTGTCTTATTCATTGACACGGAGAAAAAATAATACTTAAATGATTTAACTCTAGAGATTGACTGTTGTTTCATTTAAGATTGGGTTGTTCAAGGAAAGTATTATTTTAGACAGTTCCTTGGTTAGATAAACACACTGGAGTCCTTGAGTGCGATCTTAGGAACAGAATATTATTCGATAAATCTGTTTGGCTGATCGCCTTATAAACTAGATTTTTCTTCCTCTCGTTTACGGCTGCTCGTCCAATTATCACCCTGAATATAGTGTTGGAAATCCACGTATAAAAAACTTCTCCAACAGTGAAAAGTTACTAATCATATTTTCGAGCTGAAACGTATTAAGAAATCATATATGTATGTATGTATGTATGTATGTATGTATGTATGTATGTATGTATGTATACAGTATATATATATATATATATATATATATATATATATATATATATATATATATATATATATATATGTTTATATATATATGTTTATATATATATATGTTTATATATATATATGTTTATATATATATATATATATATATATATATATATATATATATGTTTATATATATATATATATATGTTTATATATATATATATATATATATATATATATATAAATATATATATATATATATATATATATATATATATATATATATATATATATAAATATATATATATATATATAAATATATATATATATATATATATAAATATATATATTTATATATATATATATATATATATATATATATATAAATATATATTTTATATATATATATATATATATATATATATATATATATATATATATATATATATATATATATATATATATATATATATAAATATATATTTATATATATATAATTTATTTATTTATATATATATGTGTGTGTGTTTTCTCCAAAGTGTTTGTTATTGAGTAAATTATAATGATTATTTTGGCAGTACTAGAAATCAAGACATGACTGTAAAACATTAAATTAGATATTAAACTTACAAAATATTGTATTAATCAGTCCCAGTTATAGATTAATAAAATTTACATTGATTTTTTTTCTCTCTCTCCATTTGCAGAGGTGATGGGGGTTGAGTAGTTTAGGGGGTATCGCCAGTATGGAGGTTAACGAAGAGAGCGGTGTGGACGCGGGGCTGGGTGGTTTGGGCGGAGGCTCCTGCAGAAGTGGCCGCAGAAGAACCTGTAGGACTTGCGGGCAGCAGCATCAGCCCCACGAACCCCATCTCTACGACTACACAGACGACGTAGACGAAGATGTTACATGTCATATATGTCTTCAGGTAAGATTACGTTGTGTGATCGGTTGATATATTGAAGATGCCGACCGTGCAGACCCGTATCCCTTCAGGTGAGATTGGTTGATGTAATACAGATTCTACATGCCACGTTTTAGGTGATGCTGACGATGTTACCGGATTTATGTAGCCTTGAGAAAGATTGCGTATGTTGTTGTAAATGTCTTGTTCATGTGATTTCAGGTAGGATAGGTATATATTTTTAATGTATTTAGAAGTTGCGTGGAATGTGATCTAGCGTGTAAGATCAGGTGGTGTATTGAAGATATTAGATTTCAAATATGTCCTTGTGTAGCATTAGCTGGTGAAATTATGGTATTTGATATACAGTATATATATATATATATATATATATATATATATATATATATATATATATATATATATTTCAGGTGTGGTTGGTTGAAACCTGTTTCCATTAGATCTTTTAATTTTCAGAATTTGCCACTTGCTCATGTCAAGACCACTGGTCACTGCCATATTTTTACTGTTATCTGCTTGATTATCTTGAGCAGGAAGCTTGCACTAAACTAATTGTTTCATACGTTTACGCAAAAGGCATATCAGTAGCTAGTTCAACTATTTACTAATGCTTTATCTTTATCTCATCCTGCCATTATCACTTACAATTATTTACAAATACTCACATTGATCAATTTAATTCTAACACAGCATTTGCATTCATTGCCTCATCTTCCTAGTTAAGTTAGACCCGGGTGACTAGTTTTGGGACCATTTTTAAACCGTCACTAGATTCTGCAGTTTCTCTTCATTATCCCCTATTAGCTATTTCGCGCTTATTTACTTCGAATTATTAATTCACCAAGACGATTGCCGCGAGAACTTTTGTAGTAACTCACAGCATCAGTAGATACATTGTAGGAATGCACGAGTGGCCATTAGTTGTAGAAGCTAATGAGGTATGACTGTTATTGTCATATCTAGAAGATTGCCTCGTTAATGGAATTCCTTACTTCCGTCACTTTGATAGAGATCAATTTCCCATTCAACATCATCATCAGCTTCCCACCCCCACCCCCTACGTCTATTGACGCAAAGGGCCTCGGTTAGATTTCGGCAGTCGTCTATATCTTGAACTTTTAATTCAGTAGTTCTCCATTCATCATCTACTTCTCGCTTCCTAGTCCTCAGCCACGTAGGCCTGGTTCTTCCAACGCTTCTAGTGCCTTGTGGAGCCCAGGTGAACGTTTGGTGAACTAATCTCTCTTGGGGAGTGCAAAGAGCATGCCCAAACCATTTCCATCTACCCCTCATCATGATCTCATCCACATATGGCACAATAGTAGTCTCTCTTATAGTTTCATTTCTAATCTTGTCCTGCCATTTAAATCCCAATATCCTTCTGAGGACCTTGTTATCAAATCTACTAAATATATTGAAGATAGTTTCATTGTCATACCATGACTCATGTCCATTGAGTAACACCGATCTCACTAAACTGATATATAGTCTGATTTTTATATGTAATTTCAGGCGATTTGATTTCCGAATTTTACTTAACCTAGCCATTGTCTGATTTTCTTTTTTCAATCTTTTAATAAACTCTAATCCTAAAGGCCCCGTATTTAACACCTGGAAGTAATCCTCATGGTTCTGACTAAGCACATATGAGTACTGGAAGCACGGTTAATCTACCTATACCGTGACTAGAAGCACGGTTGGGCTACCTATACCCTGACTAGAAGCACAGTTGAGCTATACCTATACCGTGACTAGAATCACGGTTGAGCTACCTATACCGTGACTAGAAGCACGGTTGAGCTACCTATACCCTGACTAGAAGCACGGTTGAGCTATACCTATACCGTGACTAGAAGCACGGTTGAGCTACCTATACCCTGACTAGAAGCACGGTTGAGCTATACCTATACCGTGACTAGAATCACGGTTGAGCTACCTATACCGTGACTAGAAGCACGGTTGAACTACCTATACCGTGACTAGAAGCACGGTTGAGCTATACCTATACCCTGACTAGAAGCACGGTTGAGCTATACCTATACCGTGACTAGAAGCACGGTTGAGCTACCTATACCGTGACTAGAAGCACGGTTGAGCTACCTGTACCGTGACTAGAAGCACGGTTGAGCTATACCTATACCGTGACTAGAAGCACGGTTGAGCTATACCTATACCGTGACTAGAAGCACGGTTGAGCTATACCTATACCGTGACTAGAAGCACGGTTGAGCTATACCTATACCGTGACTAGAAGCACGGTTGAGCTATACCTATACCGTGACTAGAAGCACGGTTGAGCTATACCTATACCGTGACTAGAAGCACGGTTGAGCTATACCTATACCGTGACTAGAAGCACGGTTGAGCTACCTATACCGTGACTAGAAGCACGGTTGAGCTATACCTATACCGTGACTAGAAGCACGCTTGAGCTACCTATACCGTGACTAGAAGCACGCTTGAGCTACCTATACCGTGACTAGAAGCACGGTTGAGCTATACCTATACCGTGACTAGAAGCACGGTTGAGCTACCTATACCGTGACTAGAAGCACGGTTGAGCTACCTATACCGTGACTAGAAGCACGCTTGAGCTACCTATACCGTGACTAGAAGCACGCTTGAGCTACCTATACCGTGACTAGAAGCACGGTTGAGCTACCTATACCGTGACTAGAAGCACGCTTGAGCTACCTATACCGTGACTAGAAGCACGGTTGAGCTACCTATACCGTGACTAGAAGCACGGTTGAGCTATACCTATACCGTGACTAGAAGCACGGTTGAGCTATCTATACCGTGACTAGAAGCACGGTTGAGCTACCTATACCGTGACTAGAAGCACGCTTGAGCTACTTATATACCTAGAGCGATACTAGAAATATGGTTGGTTGAGTATAAAGGTATGCACGTACTGCCGCTAAAAGTATGTTTGTTTTGTAAGAGAATAAATTACCTTTCATTACTCTCAATGACGACAAATGTTTTATTCCAGCCACTTGTGACTCCCATAGACACCCCTTGTGGCCACACCTTTTGCCGCCCTTGTCTTCTGTCTTTCCTCACCGTCCAGCAGAGCTGTCCCGTCGACCGGAAGCCCCTTTCCCAGCAGTTGTGTAGTCCTTCTTCGCTTGTCCTTAAGAAGTAAGTACATTCTTCCACTGGGTATTTCAATATTAAGGTTTCCTTTCTTAATGATCATTAACATATATTTAAAATTTTCTGCATTTATTTTATCGTAATTTCCTTGAGAAGCAAAAAGAAAAGATTTCTTTTCATATCTTTGTAGTATAAACTGTAAGAAGCATTATGCACGTGTTTATAAAGTAATATTTATTTTAATATTGTTGCTCTTAAAATATTTTATTTTTCCTTGTTTCCTTTCCTCACTGAGCTATTTTCCTTGTTGGAGCCTCTGGGCGTATAGCATCCTGCTTTTCCAACTAGGGTTGTAGCTTGGCAAGTAATAATAATAATAAGTTTCCTTTAGAAAAACTGATAATTTCTCTTGTTTTGGCCCTTGAAGGATATTTCCATTCTCTTGCCATTAATGAAGTTAAAAAGTCTTCCTACACATTTTTAGTTTTTAATGGGAGCTCAATCTTTTAAGAATAAAAGATTTTATACTCAATCTGGGTCTCTTTGAACGTGAATATTGGAAGGACGATTCTCAGATTTAATTAATTCAAATAATTAAGACATTTGTACTTAAAATTTGTTAAAATTGAGATATAAAATTCTGGGCATGGTATTTTTCTTACTGGATTCTAATATTTTCTCATGTTGGTAAATTTCCGATAACTAATTTAACATACTTTATAACGATAAATGTTTTCATTGGTTTCATCATAATTGCAGGCTTCTAGAGAAACTAAAGGTTAAATGCCCAAATGTTGACCATTGCGACATGGAGATGCCACGTGGCGATTTAGAAGATCATCTTAAATACAGGTAAGAGGATTGTCTGGCCTTTAAGGTACTATTTTACTTTTTGGTCTTATTTATTATTTTTTTCGAATTAAGAAGGGAGAGTATTTCCTTGAACATAATTTTTACAGGAAAAACAAAAGGTTTTGTTTGGTTTTGCAAAGCATATGGTATGTGTTTTGCTCCTTAGCTACCTTTGAAGCCAAAGTATTTTATATTAGCTGTTATGTTAGGATGTGGAAGAGACTGGCCATTGGTTCCTCGGAGGATTTCATGGGGTATCTGTTTTTTATTCTATTTTGCAAGACAAAAGAAAAATCTGTTTAATGATTGTGAGTAAACTTCTCTGCCCTCTAAAAATTGCCAAGAAATTTGAATATTCTATTTCATTTACTAATGGAATCTTGCATCATCAACGAACAAGATCTCTCACTAAGTTCAAAGGGGAAGATTGGTTATGGAAAAAAAGAATTTGGTTTAATTGCATAAGTATTCATAATTTCGCTGCCTCAAACATAGAACGAGATAAAACTGGAGAAAACCTTCCTCAGTTTGATGACTTAAAAAATGGAATTATGAACTTTGGACCATAAATCCGACGTAGTAGAAGGACGGGGAAATATTCTATTGTAATTTTCGTCTTTTTTTAATATTTTATGGTAAAAGACGAACCACGACATCTAAAAACTAAACTTGAATATTTCAGATGTCCAGGGAACTGGGTATCCTGCCCTTATTCAACTTCAGGCTGTGATTATCGCGGACCTCAAAGATCAATGACTGCTCACAGCACCTCTTGTTCCTACAAAGACCATGGTAAGTGTTATACAGAACTCTGGTGTATTTTCTTCAATTGTATAGAATGATCTTTCATTTTGGTATTTCAATTTTCATTCTGTATTTTTATATTCAATCGTACTTTTCATTTTGGTATTTTTTCTTCAATCGTCCTTATCGGTTTGGTGTATTTTCTTCACTCATACAAAATGACTTTTTCATTCATTGAAAAATTAACGTCCTCAGAATTTCTGATTAGTTATGATATCAATCTTCACATTTCATAATTCAAGTCTCTTACCTTTTGGCTGTATTGAATATGTTAGTATTGCAGAGGGCACAATACCTATTACAAGAGTTAAAACATCTTAAAAGGAGAATTTTTTTTCCAGATAGGAAAGTAAATGAGTTAATTTTCCTTAATCATTGAAAAAAAAAATTAAAAGAGGTTCTGCTTGTCTTTCAAAGTTGATTTCGTGGACTAAAAAATATATTCATGTTTAAGGATCAAAGATGAAAAGTTATAATTTATGTTAAATACCAATGATAAATGATATTCAGTAATTTACTATGCCTAGCCTACGCAAAGTAACAATTACATAAATTTGAAATCGACGATTTTATTTCTATATTGTCAGTAATGAACACGTCTGATATTGTATCTGGTTCTATAAAGATAAAACGGTCGTGGAAGATTGGTTTGGCAAAAAAATTTGTCGCAACAGATATGACAAATAACTTTTCTATCGTGTGATTTCATAACATGAGTTTATTTCATGACTTACTATAACCACAGAAAGTGCCATGTAATTAAAGAACCGTTAAATTCTTAACCTAAATATACTTTTAGATTTTCTTACCTATATATATGAAATTATCAGAACCCCTCACTACACACAGCTGATGATTGATATAATGTATATTTTGGAATTGCGTATGTTCAAATGTTACTTTTTTAGAACCAGTTATGTTGAAAGGGCAATGAATTAAATTACTTAATACAGCGAAAGCACGAGGTAATTTCGTCACGAGTTTCCAGGATTATGTAAATATGCGTCGGTAGTTCAGCGATATTATTACTTGCTAAGCTACAACCCCAGTTGGAAAAGCAGAATGTTATAAAGCCCGAGGGCTCCAACAGGGAAAATAGCACAGTGAGGAAAGGATGAAAGGAAACTACGAGAGAAGCAACTAACAACTAAAATAAAATACTCTAAGAACAACAACAACACCCAAAGAAATCTTTCATTTATAAAACATAGAGGAATAGAAATAAGACAGAAACAGTGCTCTGAATTCCTAACTACTTACAACCAGCTGTTCGTTCGTTCGTTCAGATTGACCGATCTTCTAAGAAGGCATTGATAGACGTAATATGTTTACTAATAGTTACTACAAGGAGAAAGTTATAAGATTATTTCACTCAGGATTTCCTCACAATTATTTTGACGCATTACTTTTATTTTATTGTTACTATTACTTTACAATCCATTTCGCTTAATCAGTCGCTATCTTAAAAAAAAAATTCTTCAAAAATTTTCTTCAAGGTAATAAATAAATATTTGTGTTTGGGATGTTCAAGTGAACACTTTCTGCACTCGGAACTTTACCAGAAGTATCCTTTCTGTTTACTTTAAATGAGGCGAGTAGATTTTTCAAGTTTAATAGCAAATACTTTTTCACTTGATCAATTATTTCTCGTAACTTTTGTATAGTACATGACAATGGGAATGTATCCTTAAAATATCTATCGTCCATCATCAACAATTTCTGTCTACATCTTTTTTCTGACGTACAATTTTTTTTCTATCGGGTATATAATTTACTTCAATACGAAACCAATTTAACAATTCAGTGTGATTTTGAATGGGTTTTTATTTCAATAAACGACTGTAGACTTGCTAATTCAAATTAATATATATTAACCGTACTTGACATTGTTCCATTCAGTCAAGTCCAACTTTCATCTGTCGCATTTTTATAATTTATTGTCCAACTTGTATAATATTGTTCATCTCTTGAGTTATCCTCTTCCCTTTCACCGCTTCCAGGAGTGTCTCGTCCTCCAATACTGGAAGGGGAAATCAGTCATGTGGAGATCCCTCGGACGCACACAGCCCTTGGAATTGCTATTGTTGGAGGCTCCGATACACCACTTGTAAGTAATTGGTGGTTTACGGCTGAATAAATCTCTCCGTCTCCATGTTACCAACATGTGTAGGTTGGATGACAAGAAGTTCCTTTCCTTGTAGGAGAGGTTTACCATAAAAATTATATTGAGTTTCATTACGTTTTATGTTTTCTTACAAATATTTTCAGAATAAAATTGTGATTATAATATATAAATACTGAGAATTATTTTAAACACTTGTAAATGTATGCCTTGTGACGAGTTTATTTTATAAACTTAGGAAATTAATTTCTTTCTAAATATTCGATTGCATTTAAGTTAATATGATTTGATTGGTCACCAATACATTATTTGAGGCTTCTTTTGTTGGTCTTTGATTGGTCACCAATACATTATTTGAGGCTTCTTTTGTTGGTCTTTGATTGGTCACCAATACATTATTTGAGGCTTCTTTTGTTGGTCTTTGATTGGTCACCAATACATTATTTGAGGCTTCTTTTGTTGATGTATAATAGACCTAAAATAAAATTATAGGTGTTACATAAATGATTCTCAAACTATATAGCCTAGTTGACCTTTATACCGTGTTAATTTTACGTTCTGTCGTTAATATTATGAGAGAAACAAAAAGCAGATTTTTCTTTTTATTCAGAATCAATTAATTGCTGAACACAAAGATAAATGCCATTCTTATTTTTTTCAGCGCTGCGTGGTGGTGCAAGAGGTCTTTCCAGACGGGCCAGTAGCTATGGATGGTCGTTTACAGGCTGGGGACCAAATAATTGAAGTAGATGGACAGCCTATGTCTTCTGCTACCCATCATGTTGTCTGCCAAGCCCTTAGGAGAGCTCAACCTGTTTTAAGACTTGGAGTCTACCGTGAAAGGATTGAAGCTCAGAGAAATATTTCAAATGTTGGCACTAACTCCATTCCTACAAACACCTATCAGCCTCAACCAGGTGAGAGATACGTGCTTGATTGATACAAATTCATTGCATTTTAACATTTTATTAACTGATTGTTGCAATTTATAACAATTTTTTTTTTACTGTTTACATGACATTTTTTACTTTTTACATAACATCCTCTGCTTATAGGTGAAGCAATGATGGTCACCTTGAGGAAAGAGAGCAGTCGTCAATTAGGTTTGAAGTTAGGTGGCCGTCGCACAGAGCCAGGGATCTTCATCATGGAAGTTATGGAAGGTTCCGTAGCTGCCCAAGATGGTAGACTTCATCCCCACGATCGTATCTTGGCTATCAATGGTGTTGATGTACGGTATGCCAGACTTGATAATGCTTCACGGTTGATCCAACAGACTCGTCATCATGTGAGTCTCGTTGTGAGTCGAGGTGCAGCAGCTACCAGTGTTGTTGATTCACCAGGTCCCCCGCCAGAGTATCAACATCTCTTCAGACGTCCTGATCCAGCTCTTCCTGTGCATCACTGGCGAACGAAATCAGCCCCTGACCCCTTGGTTCCCAAGTTAGAATACCACAACAAGGATATGAACAAAACCATTGGAGATGTTGGTGATGGGCTTGATGGGCTTGGAAGTGACCTTATGGGAAGTGCCGACGAGCTAGGCCTTTCTGCTTCTTGCGAATCACTGGATGAAAGGGGATCCTCAGTTTCTAGGAAAGATAATTCTCTTCGCCATTCAAATGGATCACTGATGTCCCCTGGAGAACAACATAGTAGTTCACTTGGTTCACTAAACGGAGTTGGAATGCAATACCAAAGTAATGGTTCGGTTGGGATGCAATACCAAAGTAATGGATCCTTGGGTTCAATGGGAACTCCTCTTCATCAGAGTTCAGGTAGTATATCCTCTGTTATGAGAATAGGTGAAACCCTTCTTGAAGAAGATATAGGTCCCCCAGCACTGCCACCACGGCATAGGCATGCCCTTGCACGGACACGGTCTAGTGAACAGCTGGAGCCTCAAGAATCTACAAGTATTGACAGCCCACGTGAGACATTGCAAAAGCAACAAAATCTTGACGTTTCCGCGTTGAGTAGTGGATCAGGATATTCTGTTGGAGTTCAAGGAGTAGAAGTACCTGATGGTTCAACATGTAGTAGGATGAGAAGTCGTAGGTCTCGTGATTCAAGTGACATGTCGGACCTTGTTCATGGGCTAAGAAGGTCCCTGCGCATTGACAGTGCTCAGCTTCACCAGAAAACTGTAACTATATCAAAGGTAATTAGCATATTAGTTTCAATTATTCCATCGTTCAATTCTCATTTTTAAAGCAGAATAATTAGTCCTACACATTTCTCCACATAACCATTTGTTAAGCTATGAGAACCCTTGAATTTTATGTGCGTATTAAGGAGCTTTAAGAGTTAGTAAAAACAAATTGGATTTTATAACAACTCATTGATAGAAGGATTAAGAGAAACCTTAATTTTCAGCTTTTTCATACTTTTAAAATTTACAATTGACAATTGTCACTAAACATAATTTTTTTACAGGCAGGGAATGAGAGTTTGGGCATGAGGATTGGCGGTGGAATTGGAAGTAATGAAGGTGACACACCCATTTATATCGCAAACATTAATCCTCAAGGGCCTGTTGGAAAATCAAAACAGGTCAAGGTGTGTAAAATTTGAATTTGTTTTGTGAGTTATAGTTTTAAATGATGCTGTTTACATAATTACACCAAGCAGTTACATTATCATATAATCTTGCCCATTATAATATTAGACAGCTGTGTACAGTATCTGAAAGCATGTCCTGTGTTCACTTAAAAACCAACTTTATTTTACATATAGTAAAATTCTTGCTTGCTTGTTTTGTGGGAGGTGATAATGGTGGTTATTCATTGGAATCTGAGATATCAGTCATTTATAACTTTTGATACTTGATCACCAAATTGGAAACTGGTAACTGAACACTTTTGACTACCAAATTGGTAACCTCATTAGAACTATTGTTAAGCATTTCTACATTTTTATATTGTGTAAAGGAATGTTTGTTTTAGTCTTTAGTTAGTTAGGCTTTTCTCATTTTTTTTTCTCATTTTTTTTTTCTGTTTACAGAAGGAATTCCCTTTTGTTACAGAAGGAATTTGTCAAGGTTAATTTCATATGTAAATTTGCTCGTTTCTCATAATTTAGTTGTCGTCCTCCATGAGAATCGGCCCTTAAATGCCAGTGATGTTAATTAATATTTAGGATTTGGTTTTTTGTGGCGACTTCTACTTGGTGCCTGGCTATTATTGAATCTCTCTTGCTATATATTCTCCCTAGTATCATCTTAAACATGGTTGGCAGCATATGCAAGGGAGATACTCCTTGCCTCTAATGGGGGTATCTCCTAGGGAAATTTTTTCACCTAGGCCACAAATGCTAGTTGGCCAACAAAAGCTAATTATCAATTTCTTTTGTTTCTGGAGAAAATTCATCTTGTAAATCAATTTTTATTCCTTGACCTTTCAAACGAATCTGGTTCATGACAAGACATCTTCCCATACCCTGAGATTTTCCCTGGCATCGAAACCATTTCCATGTCCACATGATGGGAATTTAAGACAGGAATCTTACGAGCACACAGATGCCAGAAAACTCTTGTGTAATTGATTGTAAGCAAAACTCCACTCACTGATAGGAATTCCTGTGATGCACAGCTCAGTGTCTCAGTCCCCTACTTGCTCTTCAAAGGATAAAGCTCTTGTTACTTTGGCCTCTAAAGAGTCAGATTTTATGCTATCGTCCTTTCTTCCTTATGGTATTGCCCTGGAGTGAGGATTTTACCAGAGTACACATTAAGACCCCCACTCATGTCGGGCGCAGGGCGCACACCGTTGAAGCAATGGCAGCCGATTGCTATCCTGCAAAAGTGGAGAACTATAAGACTTGTTAAGGTTCTTGCATTCATTAGGGAGTAAAAGGGCCACAGGATGACTGCCATGACCTTCTCTACCCATCAATCAATGATCGGACAGTATCCTCCCCTTAGTGGCATTCAAAAGTGACTTGAATGCACACACTTCTCTACCAATCAATCAACAAGTGACCACACTTATGACAGGGACTCAATTGGAGAAACTCTAGCACTGCTATGGAGGCTGGCTGCTTTTATGGCTGGCTATCAAACAACATCCTGGATCGACAACTACTGGGCAACTGCAGTTGCCTACTTCACCACAACCCAGGATTTGGCAAATTTTGAGAGGAAAAAGAAGCAAACCAATTGATCCAGGCAGTTGCCAAACCGGTCACCTCCTTTGAATAACAGTCAGCAAACCAGTCTTCTAACTGCATCCTGAAGGAAAGGGATGCTGTCTTATTTTATCAGGCATGTGGGGCAAGAGGAAGTACCAGTGTTGGAGAGACTACAACTCTATTCCCAAAGAAGAAAGTACTGTACTTGGAAGGTGAGCAAGAACATGAGGCAGTTACTAACAAGTCCCAGGCCACTCGAGCAGCAACGACAAATAGCAATAACAAAGCTACAAAGTCTCAATACGCTTTTAAAGGCTCTTGCAATATCCAGATCTGCACCTCCCTTTCATCCCCAGCCTATCCAGTTCAGGAAGGGGGCACCTCCCTTTCATCCCCAGCCTATCCAGTTCAGGAAGGGGGTTGTTGAAGTTGATATTCCCTTTCTATAACTGCTGTGAGGTGCAGGGAGTTCCTAGCAATCTGTTGGTCAATGGTTGCTGCGACACTGAACAGAGCTGGTAGGCAAGTCCATTGGGATGAAAACCATTTGCTAACTTCTATCATTCCTAGTTCCAGACCTATCATCCATGCAACCTTGAAGCTGTGGCCCCCTGTAGCAAGTTAAAAAACAAATGCTCGAAAAGAAGATGCACAAGGTAGTAGTAAGAAACTATTCTCAGAACTATTTCAGTGGGCTTTTTCTTTTATCAAGTTTATTCTTCAACATCTTTCACCATACCATCCACCATCAGGAAAAAATATTTCATGCTTGCTGTAGTTTGCTGTAGTCCCTATAAGATGTGTCTTTTCAGATCTTTGTGGTCCTATCGAAATTACCTTCACTTCGTTCTCAGTAGTGTACCAGTTCAAAGGCCTTTGCTTTTTGGACTGTCTACTGCTCCTAAATTGTTCACCCTAATATCTACATGGGGCTCACTCAAATAGGATTCACCAACTAATGTACCTCAACAGTTTGGTGATCCTGAAGCAAAAGTCTCCTGGAAAAATCCAGTCTTGCATCCAAGCAGAAGATGGAATACCTGGGTATGCTGATAGACGAGACAAGATATATAATTTTCCCATTGGACAATCATATCAGCAGATCATGGAGGGAGCTCAACCATTGGTTGTCTGATCTAACATTAATGTCCAGCATAACATAGTTCTTCATTAGAGAAGTTCAAGTTCTTCTCTCACAGGCACATGCACCAGAGATCACTCTCATGATGTTTGACACTTCACTGGTCAGCAACCAGCAATCCCCTCTCAGTGATTAGCCTGGTGGTTAAATGACAAAACCTCATCATTGGAGTTCCACTCCACTCCTTACCTCCAGAAACGGTTATGTTCACAGCCGCATGCAAGGAGAAGGGTCATGCACCTGAAAAACCAGACCACTTAGAAGTTAATGGTCCAGAGAAGAAAAGCACCAGCAAAGAAACTTGCTAGAAAGCAGTGCTGCTAGTACCACAAGCTTTCTGACAGTTTGATAGTGTACTCAGTAGTGTTGATGAGCGTCAACACAATTTTCATGCTTATTGACAAATAAAAGGACAATCATTTCACAGAGCAAAGCAGGTACATGTAGAGTTATTTGCAAGCTTCATTCCAGGCAAAAGAATCTTGCTAGTTGACTTGTTAAGTTGCCAGGGGAAGGTTGTGTAGCATTGGAATGATCCCTGTATTGCATAAAGACTTGCTCGCCACTTAGTAGAATGAAGAAACTCGACGTACATGGTATTGTCGGAAGTATTCAAGGACCTCATGGGACATCACGGGACGTGCGTCTTGCCACCCCTCTGCCTGATCTGTTGATTAATCCAAACTGTGTCTCAGGATGACTGTCTGGCTTCCTATTGGACACAAGCCGAATGGTATCCTGACCTGATGTTCGTTGTCCAGTTACAGATAGAATTTACCCCAGTGGCCTTTCTTATTTGTAAGTCCCACTTGCAGGGGAACTACAACTCTGTTCCTCTACTTGTCACAGTTGGTGATTATCCAGTATCTTCTCTGAACAAAAGTTTTTTCACGAGGCATTGTATTGGAGATTTTTGGACAACTGCAGAAATCCTGTGTTACTGTCTTCCAGAGAGTGTGAGCTAGTTTCTGCAGTTGCTTTACAGTTTTCCTCTACTATTTTGGTCAGACTCCACAGCGGAAGGTACTAGGCATCGAGCCTGGTTTTCAGAATGACAGGTTTGACACCTGTCCTCTGGGAAATTTTTATCCTTGCAAGGAGCTTGAAACAATCATCTCCTTCCAGGTAGTTCATCATTTTTTAATTGGGTTATCACTTATGTTTAACCATGCCTTTTATCGCTCCAGCCACAGGCAGCAGAAGACAGTTTGTCTAGCTCGACGTTTAGTGGCTTCAACACCTCGGTGGCTCTCGTGGAGTCTCTGGCGAGTGTGTGGCGACGTAGAGCAGTAGGAACTATTATTCTGGCTCGGCTCCATAGAGCACGAGGGTGCCGTCAGTAGAAAGGGCTTCTCGCAGCTTCCAATACGGTAGCAAAGCAGCATGCAGGTCATACCGATTCATGGGAAATCCGGACACAATGCAATCATGAATGCGGACAGTCAGTCGGCCTGCGCTGCTGTTGACATGTCCTGTAGAGTTCGGTCGGCGTTGATGATTGTGGCCTCCTCTTCCTGGGAGGCTATTACGACCTTGATGACAGACCTGATGTGTGACGTTACTTCAGCACAGCCGATCATATCCGCAGAAGTTGGGTAGCTGACAGGTGTGCGCGCGACTGTATCTGGAATGCATAAAGACTTGCCAGCACGCCACATTGCAGTAAACTGCTATTGTGACATACGTTCCTTCATTCGCTGGAGCCTTGGGTTTTCGATCATGTCCAGCGTGTAGCTGTTGATAATGGGCACAAGTGGACGATGGTCTGTTTGCAGAGTGAAGGATGGCAGTCCTTGGAGGTACGAACGTCACTTTGTGAGAGCCCAAGATACAGCAAGCATCTCCAACTCAATTGTCGCATACGTCTCGGCGTCTGCAAGAAAGCGGGATCCACACTGGACTACTCAGAGATGTCTGGAACCATGGTCCTGGAGTAGAGCGTAGCCTATTCCGTAGAGACGAGATGCATCAGTCTAGAGAATGGTTGGCAAAGTTGGGTCAAAAGACGCTAGAACCGGAAGGCTTGAGAGTGCTTGCTTCACACTTTTGAAGGCCTGGTCGTGGTCCGGTGTCCAAATAAAAGATCGCTTAGGGCTCATGAGTGGGCGTAAAAGCTGTGCAGTCAGGGCGATATCTGGAGTGACCTCTGCCAGTTGGTTAACTAACCCCATGAAAAAACATAAGTCCGTCAAGTTGGAAGGTGTGGATCGGCAGCTATTCCTTCTTCGGAAAGGGCGAATCCACAGAAATTTACTCGGGGTCTTCGCTACTACGATTTATCTCTGTTGAGTGTGATGCTGTTTTTCCGACAGCTTGTGAGTAATTCGTGGATCCTGTGGTAATATGCCAGTAAGTAGTCGTCAAAAATGAGAATGTCATCGACAGCCTTGACACATTTCTTCATACCCTGGAGAGCTAGGTCCCCGCGGTAACAGTAGGCGTTGCCAGTAAAGCTCATAGGTCCTCGGCAAGGCTGGAAGCGTCCATAAGGAGTAATGAAAGTGGCGAGATGATGGTCCTCCTCCGCTAGCTCCATCTGCCAGTAACAGTGTAAAGCGTCCACAGTGGTGAAGAATTTGGCTGTGGGATCGACGGTACAGACAGCAGCTATGGGTGTGGGCGAAGGTTGGCTGGTCTGGAGTCTTGAGTGTTCAGCTTGGTGAGATCCACTGTGATGCGAACTCCCTTTGCCTTTAGGACGACAACTAGAGGGTGGCACCATTCCGATGGCTTGTCTCCACAAGGCTTGATGATACCCTGCTGGACCATAAGAATCTAGCACAATCTTGACAGGTTCGGGGAAAGCATAGGGGATTTGCTGTGGGGTGTGAATGGCGAATGGAACAGTGTCCTCTTTAAGGTGAATTTTCATTGGTGGTCCTGCCATCTACCTCAGTGGAGCTGCTTTAAGGTCCTCCTTAGACACAAGCACATGAGGGAAGGTTCTAAGGAAATTTTCTTGGGCCTCAGCTGGGGTAGAGTTGGCATGAAGGGGTAGCTCCTTACATCGGTTCACGTGGACGACCTGTAGGATGAGCCGTGGAAAGTCTGGCGGTATGATGGCCAACTCCTTGCAGTGTGCGTAGGACAGGAGTGGCATCTGGATACCTAAATGGACTTGGATCATGACATGACAGGATCGGTTGGCCAAAGACAGAGTGGCCTTAAAGGTACCTAAAGCTGGTGTCATCTGTGATCCATCTGCTGTGTGTCACTGAGGTGGTAGAATGTTGTAGCTCGTTCCTGGTGATTTGAAGCAGTTTCAAGTGCTGAGGACCCATCACTGATACATCAGCTCCTGTGTCTGGCAGCATCACATAATCTTGGATGTCTTGCCCTTGTAGGTGAAATCGAGGGTTATGGGTGCCGGTGAAGGGCAAGTTGTTGTGGAAAGGGCCTCAACCTTGCGACAATTTCTGCCCTGCTTGGCATTCATCTGCTGTCGGCAACATCTGTCGTAGTGACCCACTCGGTCACAGTGTCTACACGTGGCCTTGTTGGCAGGACACTTTGAAGTTTTATTCCAGTGTCCCTTGCTGGCACAGTTTCTGCATATGCTGTCAGCAGCTGGACACTTTTCTGTAGAGCCATGCTTCTTTGTGCAGGAAAGGCACGAAGTGCCCTTGTTAGAGTTTGGGTGAGAAGTGGCACCTTTGCTGCCATGTCCTTTGATTTTTTTTCTAAGTAGAGAATGCACACAATTTAGAAGGAGGGGCACGTATGGGGGTGGTGGCTCCTTGTGGCCTCATAGGAGTCACATTCATTGACCATGGTGGCCAATGAAGCTGAGGTGTCCATGGCAATAAGTTTTTGTGTGAGCTCCTTATCTCTGACGACCGTGATGATGATCATCTTTAGCTGAGTTTCCTAACAAACTGCACACTGGCCAGGACAGAAGTCGATTTCCTCTGCTACATGCTTCAGTCTGACGTAGAAATCGCTGAAGCTTTCCCCTTCTCTCTGTTTGCAGGAAAGCAGGTCCCTACGACTTAAAGCTTCATTTCGCTGGTTCTTGATGTGTTCCTGGAGAAAAATCCATTTAAGACTTGCTCCACGCTCCGATCTGTGTCTGGTGGCACGTTGAGTGTGTGATCCAGTATTCTTTGAGTCTCCAGGCTGAGGCACATACGAAGTTGTATTAGCTGCTTCCTGGTAGGAAAAGTCCCTAGGTCCACCATCACACTGTAGTCATCCCAGCATCTACGCCATTCCCTAAACACTTGGTATGTGCATCAGGACGTAAGGGCGGTGGGGTCTGGACGATGGCTTTCTGTGGGAGTGGGTGCTGGGAACTTGAAGGCACTGAGGATTGAGTAGGAAGTTGTTGCGAGTCCGGTGGTGTTGCTTGCTGTGGGCAGGGTTGACCATGAGTAGCTGCAACAGGGCGGTGAAACGCTGGGCTTCCTCCTCTCTTCTTAGGTTGTCCTCTTGGCGGCGTAGTTCTTCCTCGTGGCGACGTTGATCCTCCTCTCTCCGACGTGTAGCCAACGCAGCCTATCGAGATTCCTCCAGGTACTTGATAAGGATCCTTAACTCTCCACCTGTAGCTGTTGAAGGCAGTATAGTCAGGTGTGGTGAGAGTAAAGGCAGGGTTTCCATCGTTGAGAAGCCTGGTGGGGTTCAACGGTCTGTTGGTGAGCCTGGGTGTGAAGGCGGTCTTCATTGACCTGGTCATGTTGCATATCCCCAGACTCGTCTTGATGCGAGGTAGTCGACATACAAAACGTTTTAAGCTGTCACCCACCGTTTAACTGAAAAGATAAAAGAAGATTTTCTACAGTTTTTATTTATTTAAAATTACTGTAAATAGTGGCAAATAGCAACAGGGGAGGAGCATGGGAGGGCTCCTGGGTGGTGGGGAGGAGCGGCGGGTAGGCTGGGCAGCGGCCACTGGCAGTGCGTTTCCAGTGATGAAAGAGGGTGGGTACCTCAATTTCCTGTGATGAGTAGAGGTAAAAGGGTTCTCATATGGGCATGAAGAAGGGCTCGACACAAGAGAAATATTATCCTCTAACAAAAATCACTAATAGCACACTGCACTGGCACAGCATGAACGGTTCGCAAACAAAGCACAGACACTGTAAAATCCACATGTAGTCGAGGGGAAATGGGCAATGGTGGCTCGATGCAGATGCTGGATTCCGGTGTTCCCTTAAAATGCTGAATGGTTTAGTCACTGCGCCATGGTGATAGGTGATGATGTCTTGTAGATGAAGACAGATGATTGCAGGGATGGAGAAGTAAAATCCTGAGTCGTAGATTGCATTTATTCCATACAGCAAAGGTTTATGAACAGTGGTGCTCTGCAAGGCGTACAGCTCGTGCCAAGAGAAACAAGAATATCTATGCGCATGCGTTTGTAATGGACAGAATTTATGAATTGTAAAGGGTGCATATATGAAATAATATATACAATAATCTACACATGCTAGATTCAGTATGGGAGGTGCCTCCAGTTTAGTGTGAATAATTACTGTGAATGTTGCAGGACAATCATCAGAAATTGTTAGTGAAAAGTCAGACTGGAGGGAAGAGTATGTTAATCATTTACTCACCAACAGAAAGTTGTGGAAACTATTGTGGGGGATCTTCACCATCCTGCTCTAAAACGAAATGGAATAGATAAACAAACAAAATACATTAATGTATTAAAAATTCTATAGTCTGGAAGACTGTAGAGTGTGAGGTAGTAGGGAAAGTTGTAGCTTCAAACTCTTCACCATCGTACTATACATCAGGAGGCAATGTAAAGTAACCAGAAGGAGGACCTTGTTTCTGGTGGCATTAGTATAGTGTGTTTAATGGAACAGAGGAACAAAGTATTATAGCAGAAGACAAAATCATCCTGTGGGGTATTATATAAACTATGGAGGAACTTAAGTACTTTATAGCAGCGGTGAGATTTGTCCAAGATGACTAGCCCTATTAAAATAAATCCTAGCTTTAAACATAACTATTATCACGGCTAAGAAATAAGATACATTTTGTACCATTCTCCCTTTAACAATTTCGCCATCATTGTTGCCTACCTACTGTGCTATAGTGGCAGGTAGCAATGAACTTCATGGAAGATACTATTTTAAAATATTCATACTAAAACAGTACAGATTCTTACCAAAGTTCCTACCCTTCTACCATTGCTTTGTTGAAGATAAGAAAGGTAACCATCTTACTGTATATTTATACAGCAGTCATGTGTACTTAGGAAATTCTTCAACTTATTACTAGGAGGGGGGGGGGGAGAGCGAGAATTGAAAATAAAAAAAAAAAAAAACATTCAGGGGTCACTTTAATGCACCGAGTAATTTATGTAAAAAATTAAGAGTTTGATAGAACAAGCCATACAGAGGCATTAGCAATGAAGGAAAGAAGTATGATGACTAATATGTATATAACAACCGTCACTGCTGCTGTGAATTTTGTACTTTAATTGAATTTTGTACTTTTAATTTATTGAAACATGCAGTATATATATATAAAAATTTTTTTCATAATAGTTTAAATAAAAAGTGTCTGATTTCTCAATCGGTTTAAGTTAAAAATTCAAATCCTAAATAAGCTAATAATAATTGAATGAAATTTCACCTTTTCCAGAAAGGAGATGTGTTGCTGTCGGTAAATGGACAGTCTCTCCTGGGTTTAACTCATGGACAGGCAGTAGGTTTCCTGAAAGCTACAGCTGAACTAGCAGGGGTAACACTGTCACTACTGGATGGTCCGGAAACATCGCCTGGTTCTGCAAATTTCATACCTTCCTGGTTATACTGGCAAAAACTTCCACGGACACTTCATGTATCAAAGAGTGTGGTGCTTCATCGTTCCCAAGGTGCTTCTCTTGGCTTCAGTATTGTAGGAGGTTCTGACCCACAGAGGGGTGATGAGCCCATCCATGTGCTATTTGTTGTTCAGTCTTCACCAGCTGCAGTGGATGGTAAACTTCGATGTGGTGATCGTCTTCTGTCAGTTGACGGTCATTCACTCGAAATGGTGCGACATGCTGCTGCAGTAAGTCTTCTTAAGCAAGCAGGGCAAAGAGTACATTTAGAAGTAGTCTCTTGGCTAGGAACTGAGCTCTAAACATTATTTTTACAAAGTGCATTTAAACTGCATACAGAACTTTAAAGCTAATTATAAAAATATCACAGTTTTCTGTACCAAGTCCACCAGTTTCTCTGATATAACAAACAAAGCTTTTTATACAGTATATATACAGCAAGGCTTCGCAGGCAGGGTTGCAGTGAAAGATGATAATTTCATCTAAACTGTTACAGGGATATTTTAGTGCCTTCTGTATTCTAGATTATCGAAGTGTAGGATGAAATTCAGATTACCTTTAATCCTTTAAACTACAGTAGCTGTGATTTCACGTAGGGTTCCTTTCGAAGAACATACTAGTCCTGTTTGTCTTAGGGGCCAAAGGTGGTGGGTATTAGACCTAGAGTAAAATATTTAAGGTGTCTTAGGTCCCAAGTCCTGGTGCCTTTCCTTTCACTATGATTTTACCTGTATATAAATATAGAAATTTTGAAATTAACAAAATAGGAATGTTATTTAAACCTCCATACTGGCGAAAACCTTCAGAAATAATAGGAAAAAAATAGTTTTGTTGTATTTTACCTTAGTAGGTTTTGTGTCCTGTTTTCTCTTGTTAAAGTCAGTTTTGTCCTGTACAGTTTACAACTAGGAAATTTTTCATTTTGCTATTTCAGTGTATAATATTAGAACGTGCTTATATTGGCAACTATACTTCAAATGTTGAATTAAACTATACATATTCTAATATCAATGAAAAATGTTCCAACTATAAAAAATGTTCCTAACAAGTCATGCTAGATTTTACATAACAGGTAGAAAAAATATCTGCTTTACATCTATATTTTTCACTGATTATGGAATTACTTCTTCATACAGTGTTTAAACTTTTTAGTAGTGGAGATGTGAAAAGTTATTACAGACATCTTTCAACAAATATAACTTGCTTTTACTTTTATATACTAAATTAAAAGGTTTCAATCACCATCTACTAAAATGCTATTTTATGGCCATTATATTTATCTTGTAAGTATGCATTTTTAAACTATGTTGCCTAAATAAGATAGTAATTATTTGATGTTTTGACAAAATTGTTGTAGCCATAGTAAAAATAAAAAAAAATATTGTTAGCATAGAGATCTAATGTCAATGTGTTTACATGGTTAAATAAATATATAATTAAATTATCTTTCAATAAACCTTAATGACTATTTGTTACCAATCACAAGAAAATAATTAGGTTTCATAATAAACACTAGGAAAGATGACAATGAGCAAAAAACCTAAACTTTACCGGTCTTAACTATTATGTTGTTGCCCATAAGCTAAAAACTACAATCTGAGTGTTGTTGAGATTTATGTCTACTATATAAACTATTATATTTTTGAATCTTTGTGAATACAGTTTGGCCCGAGAATACATTTATACACATATTTGACAAATTTCATTCAACTCTCCAACCCCGATAAAGTCCTTGTTCACAAGAGAATGAATCTGGCCTTATTCCTCTATAATCTTTACTTAAAGCTGGAAAAATTCTTCCATTGCTACTACAATTCCTTCTAATTTAATTCTTTTTCTAAATTTGTTCGGCAATATAGAAAAAGAGGTAAAGAAGCAATATCAATAAGTCAAACAAATTAGCGCTAATAAAATTTCAATTAATTGGTAACAGTACAGTATTTAAAAAATAATACAAGCTGAATCACACACTGGGATGAATGATGAAAAATTAAATAAAATAAAGTCGGGTTTTACAACGCCTATAAGACTATCACAAGGGCAAAGTGAAAAAACACCAGGCAAATTACACTACACTACTGTTAAAAGGGAGACAACAAATTTTTAATACTACTGTAATATTCCTAGTTCAATTGTCACGGACTTATAAAATAAAATAGAGTTCAAGGGTTCGTGGAATCAGAAGTAAAATTTTCTCTCAATTTCAATATAATATTTCAGCACCAGTTTTATGGAAAGGGATGAACATGCTTCGGGAAAATACTCGATCTGAAATTCGATCATTGATAAGAGTTAAATTAACAGGGAGTTAAATTTACGGTGATTTAAATTGTGATATGTAAATTTATATAAATTTATAGTTCAAATCTCTCTCTCTCTCTCTCTCTCTCTCTCTCTCTCTCTCTCTCTCTCTCTCTCTCTCTCTCACTCACTATTTGGTTCAATGAATATTATACATAAGCTATTGATACAAAATTATGATTCGATTGTAAAGGATCAACATATGAAATCCGTAACCATATTTCGGCCCCCTTTTTAAAATAAATATAACAGCTTATAAGAGCTGAAAGGAATTTTAAATTATCAAAATCAAAATATGTAAACTGAAATTTGTAAACTAAAACATGGTTATGCAAGATTTTAATAACTAATTAGGCGTTACCTGTCAGCAGAACTGTACCAAGAGTGAAGTAACTATGCCTATAGTCTAGACACATTTAATGTGAGAATTTTCACATTTCAATTAACGATTTCGACAGAGAGAGGCAGATCTTTGTGTTGGAGAGTGCGTTATCGCCGTCTTCCAAATTTTCTGAACACACCTGTAATTGATAGAAGTTATGTTTTTTAACCGACACCCTACGAAATAGTATTTGGAATTAATCTTTATAATAATTTTTATTACACTGAAGGAAATCAAAACGTTCCTTTAGTTTTGTGATGGACAAGAGACATTTTTATCCAACCAAACCACTCTCGGGCAATTTAAAAAAACATGTAAACAGACTGAGGCAGCCATAACCCACAAATCCTAGGAGAGAGACGGAATAAAGACAACCAAATTAAAAAAGAAGTTTCAAGTCTACTTTTCAGGGGAGGAAAAATTTTCCGAATAAGTTCAAGGAACTATTCTCAAGAAGACAAATTACCTTGCTTGAGGGTACACTCGGGCACACTATTCTATCTAATTTCTCTTCTTGTTTTGGTAAAAAAATTTATAGTTTATATATGAAATATTTATTTTAATGCTGTTACTGTTCTTAAAATGTTTCATTTTTCCTTGTTTCCTTTCCTCACTGGGCTATTTTCCCTATTGGGGCCCCTGGGCTTATAGCATTCTGCTTTTCCAACTAGGGTTGTAGCTTAGCAAATAATAATAATTGGTCTTTAGTTTAACTAAAAGAAAATCATAAGTTCTGGAGGGTTAAATGAATGGGTGGGAGCTTACATAAAAATCATAAACTCTTAGAGGGCTTTTACGTTAAGATGAAAGGCTACGAGTGAAGACTTAATTTGCGTCCTACAATTTCGGCCATAGAGCCTGGTGCTGAGGCAAGGTATGCTGTCCCATCCTCGGCAGAGATGAAACTAAGGGGGTGGGGTTCTACAGTGTACAGCATGAGGTGTAAGGACACCTCTTAGCTTCCATTAGGCCTCAGGGGAAAATATATTGACATATATGTAATAAAACGCTTATAAAAAAATTATCATTAAAGCAACATATCTATACAGTAAAAGGTTATTGTTCGAGTTAGCAAATAAGTATCCAATTTCTCACTTTTAAATATACTCCACTTTCAGCACTATAACAATAGGGCTTATACCAACTCAATCCTCTATTACTACCTAGTCACTTGGCTATGAATGTTCCAACTCTTCCCCCCCCCCCCCCCCAGCTACGTTGACACTTTTCCGCACCATCAATCAGCCCACTTGAAAAAAAAAAAAAAAATAAAACAATCATATAAGACATGAAAAAGTTCCATAGTTCAAGTATCTTATTGCTAATAGAAATGGTAAAAAGTAAATTACTGAAAACACACTACAAATTTCCTCATTATTGGAGAGAGAAAGTAACTAATAGGCTTACCTGCTTTTATCTTAAAAATCCTAACCAAGTATTGCCATCAGTGGATGTTCCAAATACAGAAAATCGGGCTATGAAAGATGATTAATGATTAAGAACACTGACATCATATCTGTATATAAAATAATTGGCACCAAAAAAGTTCTATGTCAATAAACACAGCAAAACGTACTTTAAACCACAGTAAAAAAAAATGTAAGACTTTTCCAGGCCACTATATTATTACGTGTCATGAATGGGGATTTCATCGTTTTTATAATCAGCAACAAATTTTCTTTAAATTCGTTATTTGAATTGGGTATTTGGGCAAACTTTAAACGATTCATCTAACACTGAAAAAAAAACACTGCAAAAACAGATTTCTCTCTCTCTCTCTCTCTCTCTCTCTCTCTCTCTCTCTCTCTCTCTCTCTCTCTCTCTCTCTCTCTCTCTCTCTCTCTCTCTCTCTCAATTTTGGGAGGTAACAGAAAAAAAGATCAAAGGAGGATTTTCCTTCTCACCGTTTCTCCCAGCCTGACGAGGGACTCAGCCGAGTTTGGTTGGTATATCTAGGGTGCCACAGCCCACCTTTCCCCGTTACCCACCACAGATGAAGCTTCACAAGATGACACCCTTACTGCTGTTACCTTAGCGGTCACCAAGGTGATTAAAGGCAGCAGCAGCAGGGCTTATTGAAACTGCGTCAATAGCTTGTCATTCATTCCTATTTCTAGCACGATCTTTTGCCTCTCACATCTATCATCCTGTAGAAAAAGGGATTAGTTTTAGCAAGTATAACTAATTGTAAGGGGCTAATTTTACAGTACATATATATCGACACAAAAAAATATTCAAAAGAGTGAACTCTCTGCATTAAAAGGAATGTATCATGCCTTATGAAGTTATATCAGAAAATAAGGGACAACCAGCCTCCGTAGAGGGCGTGTCTAGGAGGCTTTACGCAGTGCACTAGGCATTACGACATGGACTTATCACTAACCCTCTGGTCCTTGGCTATATTCTTTTAAATTTACCTTGTTACTTTACTTCCATCACCGTTTCCTTTCTTCCATCTTGCTGCTAAACCTCTTCTAACTTTTACTTCGTGGTGTAACCACTTTTTATACCCCTATTTGCGCTTGGGTGTTGAATGGCTTCGCTGGTCCTAGTGCCGGGACATGGACATAGGGCCCAAATTACTAAATCCAATCCGAAGCAACTAGTCCCCCGCTTAGTGTCCAGAAAAAATTCTACGATATCCGAGCCATTTTCTTATCTCACGAGAAATAGATCAGATTCCTAAATAAATTTATTTCTAATCCAGATTTTTTTTTTTTTTTGTTACTAATCTGTCCATACACAACCTTTTCACCTTCTTTCTGTTCACATTATTCGTACATAACCTATATGTTTCGCAAGACCACTTAGAAATTAATTATCATAGCTTTGTTATTGCACGAAACCATAATGAAGCTATCTACAAGAAAGTTAGAATATCAATGGAAAATTATTTTAAATGCAATGAATAACTAATTTATAGAGCATACTTATATACTCTATAAATCAGGTTATTTCTATAACTACTAGTCATATATACACTATGATCAGTAATACTTTACGGAATACTTCATTTATTCTGATAAATCGTTCATATTAAAACTGTAAAAAATTATAATTTATAAGATTCCATTGCATAATAATGCAAATTTACGTTAAAAAAATTAAGTGATAATATTTTGTATAAGTAATAAGTTTATCCAGCAATAAATTCGCCTAATTAGGTAACTGAAGATTTACTTGCTGCAAAACATGTCGCCTATCAGAACTCATGATAAACTCATACGTAAATATTTGTAATGAATATGAAACTGAAATAAAAAAAAAAAAAAAATTATAAACAACAACGCACGTGTAAACATAAAACGAAACTATCAGATGACAAGGCTTGCTCAAAATGTATGAATATGGAACATAATATTTTTCCAAAAACAAATTCATGAGCATGTCAAAATAAATGAAGGCAAACTAGAAATGCTCAGAAAATACAATTCCTGTGAGGGTTAAAACTGTATAAACACATATGATAGCAAGCCAAAATTAAGTAAAGGAATGACAAATTTTTCCAATAGCTAAGTATTTAATCAATCATAAGATTAAATGTATTAAACTATTGTTCAAATTTACCAACATATATAAAGAAACACTATATTTCTATCAAACTGGCATTTATGATTTAAGGAATTATGGTACAATATAAAAGACATTACAATTCCTTAAAGAGGAGCAATAGTATAAGAAAAGAAGTAGCAAAAATCAATCTAGAGGGCTATAAAGAGCCTTTAAAATTAAACTAATAATTAAATGAAATATCTTGTTTGGGGAAGAATTTTACAAATAATTAAAATTAATATAAAGCTTTCTAGCTCTAGATAGTTAACTATTGGCAATTACTTTTTAGACTAAACAATTGAATAGCTAAAGTCTTAAAAGATTAAACTTGGTCCCCTTCCCCCGTCATTTACAATTGAAGAATTTATAACAGGACAAACTTAAAACTGGTTTTGATACCATATGCTGAAGAACTTGATATGAATCCTAACATTACGATGTAGGAGGATGACTTTCTGTTAGCTCGTCTCATTTGTCCTTCACATTTAACCATGACTAAGACAGTAGGAAATATTAATCTTAAAAGAAAACAAATTAAATCAACTGGCACGGAAACAGGTAGTTAATGCTTTGCAATTGTAAACACACTGAACTAATTTTGCGAAATAGTTGTTTACAGATCTCTCGGGACAGACAAAACCCCATGCCAAATAATAAACAAGGAAAAAAACGAGAGAGAGAGAGAGAGAGAGAGAGAGAGAGAGAGAGAGAGAGAGAGAGAGAGAGAGAGAGAGAGAGAGAGGGGGGGGGTTTCTTTAACGCACGTGGTTGAGGATGGATTTCAGAATTTAGGCTTTTATAGACCGACGCTGGAGCCAGCAATGTCATTCTGTGCCCAAGTGTAAATGGGGGTAAACATTACAGTTACACTAAAGTTAAAGTTAAATGTTAGCCAACAAAATTATTGAAAGGAAGCGGGGATCATGGTAAAGTAAATGGATATAAAGCAAGTGCAGCTAGGAGCACTGTAAAGACCCATATGCGTACTGTGCCCTGCGTGAGGTATACTGACGGCTCTAGCCTCTAATCCCAAATGAGGCAATACCGATGAGGTTGATAGCTACGGTACTTATAAACATCATAGATGCCATAGGAATATTTACCTGATATTTTAAATTTAACTAATAGTGTATGTACACCTCAAAACGTTATCTTTACTGTATGCAGGATTTTCAATATTTTTTATAAATATCTTAATTTAAAAAAAGAACATAGATCTTTGCATTCTAAAACCAACTGCTGTTAATCATTGAATGGGAAAAAATACAGTATTAGAAAAAAATCCCATTTGAAAAGTAAAAATTTAAAAAATACAAAATCTTCAAAATTTAACCAAAGACTAACCATTCTCAATAAACTTATTAATATTTACTACTCAATTTCCATTGCTTATGTCTTAATTTCCTACATCTTTCAAAGCTTTAATTATGTCATTACCATAGGCTAAAATTAAGTTGGTTACTTTAGATGATCAAGCAAAATTTTTTGATAGAAAAGGCTTTCGTCTTCAGACGTAACCACACGAATGCCACAATAGTGGGGCAGCATAGCTAACCTATTGTGCATTTTGTGATACAAGCACCAAATTTGGCACAAATATACATTGACATATGGAAAACATTTTCAGATATTGAGCCACTCGGAATTCTCTATTCATGTCCGCCATATTGGAGTTCAAAATGGCCGCCATTTGAAATCTACATTTGCGCTTATCTGTGGATCTAAAATTGCTATTGACTCGATTCTGGTGCCTAAATGTAGGTTTTGGGGGCAAGAAATCCAATGGTTACAATCTGCATTGCGTATTTTTTTACCACTGAGCCGCCATATTGGATTTCAAAATGGCCGCCATTTGAAATCTTCGTTTTTGATTATCAGTGGGTCTAATGCTGCTTTTGACTCGATTCTGATGTCTAACGGTATGTTTTTTGGGGGGAGGGGCAAGGAATCCAATGATAACAATCTGCATTGTGTATCTTTTAGCATTGAGCCGCCATGTTGGATTTCAAAATGGCCGCCATTTAAAATCTACATTTGCGATTACCTTTGGGTTTAATAGCGCTATTGACTTGATTCTTGTGTCTAAATGTATGATTCGGGGGGCCAAGGAATCCAATGTTTTGGGGGACAAAGATTCTAATGATAACAAAATACATTGCATATTTTTACCTATGGACCGCCACTTTGGATTTCAAAATCAGTGCTTTCCATTGCATGACTGCTTCTCAATTTACGGTTTACATTATCTGAGGATCTAATGATTTGATTCTGGTGGTGGGGTGGTGGTAGTAATACACTCCTAAAAATTCCGTGTAAGAATGACCAGGAAAACGATCAGTTGGGGCCAAACTCCATTTCGGGTAAAAATGACACAGAATAAGGTATAATAAAAAGACCATTTCTCGGTCAGATCTGACCTTTTTTGTGTAAAATCTAACTCTATTCAGAGTAATTTTTGATCGAGAATGGAGTTTGGCCCAAATGATCCCTTTCCGGGTCTGACACATGTCAAGAGGGCAGTATATCAAGGTGGACATGTGTGGGGTCAGATACTGCTGCCAGCACCAGAACTCCCACCACCAACAAACTGGGGTTGGTCAATGACTGGAGGACAATACACACCATACTGGACCAGGCTACCTGAGGCAGCTCACACCTGCATTGAGCTGGTTTCTTGCAAGTGCCAGAAAGGGTGTGTGAGACGCTGCAAGTGCAAGAAGGCTGCCCTTAAGTGCACAGCCCTCTGTGTGTGTGAAGGGGACTGCACATGAAGATGAGTCCACAACATTCATTTACTTGTGGCAGTGCTGAACTAGTTAACATGAGATGGTTTATGTACACACATCTTCAGTACTGATGTATACCTAGCCTCAAATACAAGACAATTGTAGAATGTCAGTACACACCCAACCTTATATATTACACCATAGCATGTCAGAATTTTAACTAAGATATTTAAGACATGACCTAAGACATGTATCAAAATTATAAAACTCAAAATTAGTAGTTGAAGTAAGTCGATATTTATTTAGAGTTTTACTGGGAAAGCTAGTTTTAGAGAAGTTTACGTTGTTTTGTGTTAATGTTCACACTATTTTGTGGATATTCAGACGTAACCCCGAATTGATCATTTTGTGATATTGATTGAAGGAATGGCGAAAACTAATCATATATGAAAGGTGCCATATCAAACCTAGATCAACACAGAATCTAATCAATAACTCAAACAATTTTTACTTCACAGACTGAGTAAAATGTTGTCTTGTCAAAAATACATGATGATGAACATTCATCTCTCATGAATTAAGTGGAGTACTGTAATAAAATATGTCATTTTGAAAAATGGATATTGTCACGTACTGTAAAAATATTTGACCCAGAGGTAATCGCACATGTAGAATTTAAGTGGCAGCCATTTTGAAATCCAATATGTTGGCTAATTCATAAAGATACACAATGCAGATTGTAACCATCGAATTCCTTTCCTCCCAAAACATACATATGGACACCAGAATCGAGTCAATAGCAGCATTAGACCCAATGATAATCGAAAATGTAGATTTCAAACAATGGCCATTTTGAAATCCAATATGGCGGCTCATTGGTACAAAATATGCGATGCATATTGTTACCGTTAGATACTTTGCCCCCCCCCCCCCCCAAAAAAAAAAAAAAAAAAAAAAACATACATTTAAGACACCAGAATCGAGTCAATAGCAGCATTAGACCCAAAGATAATCGAAAATGTAGATATCAAATGGCGGCCATTTTGAATTGCAATATGGCAGACATGAAGGGAGAATTCCGAGTGGCTCAATATCTGAAAATGTTCGCCATATATCAATGTATATTTGTGCCAAATTTGATGCTTTTATCACAAAATGCACAATCCTTTTGAAATTTCGAGCTAAACCGCCCCACTACAAGGATCTTTGAGAACAAAGAAAACTTGAATAAGAATAATGCACTAAGCGCACGGTGATAACGGTCTTGGGTAGAAAGATATTGAATAAAAGAAATTATCTTTAACGAGTTCAAGGAACTATGCTATCAGAAGGCAAATTAGCTGAAGAAATAAAACAAATTAAATTTAAGTGTTTTCACTAGTTTGGCCGTTCATAATTAAAAGAAAATATACACTCAGTACATAAGTTTCATAAAATTGCAAATTATTAAAGTGAAAAAAAAAACCAAGGTATTTTCAGTAGAAAATGGGTAGAAAGAACAGAGTAGCTTAGGGTAATTAATTTAAATGATACGTAATGATGAAAAGAGGAAGAAATTGGATAAGTTAAGACAAGCTTGAATTGAATGTATTGAGTGCTGAAGCTCGAGAAACTAGGACTAAAACCTGGATTAAAAGTAACTACCAAATTGCTCTTTTTCTCTTGAACCTGAATCATAAGAAATTTTAGATAGATACAATTATTCGTCCTAGTTTGGACCGAATTGGATTTACGATTTGGGTTAGGCCCTGTCAGGCCATTCACCCCAAAAATAGTTCTAGGAGTAGTTAGGAGTAGTAAAACGATAGTGTAACACTAAGAGATAAATGTCAGAAGAGGTTGGACAGCAAGATAGAAGAAAATCAAGAACAGAGGTGAAGTAGAAAGATATAAAGAAGGTAGACTTTTTTTTCAAGTTATTCAACCGAAGAAGAGAATTAAGGCAGCAAAGCCTGTTTAATAAAAATAAATCCCAGTTCTACAGAAATATGCTGCAAATAAATGGGGGGATTTATTTCATGTTAAGAATCTTTAAGCCTTAAAGGTTTAAAGGCCGCTCATAAATGACAGAGGCAAGGGACAGTGACACTGCCCAAGCAGGTAGGAAAATGCCCTTGACACTGACCATATACCATAGGATCAGCGCCCACGCTATGACCAAGGAGGGCCAGGCAATGGCTGCTGATGACTCAACAGACGGATCTATAGGCTCCCCAAACCCTTTATCCTTAACTCACAAAGATGTTAAGGTTGCAGACACTAAAGGAACTCACGAGTCTAGTGTGACTAACCCCCTCTGGCGAACACTATACAAAATTAAATTCCGATAAAAAAAATAGATTAACAAATTCAGAAATTTTCATTCATATGAAAAAAAAAAAAAAACAGTACGAACTGATTATTCACAATATGTTAAAGGAAGTTAATGAAGCCTTTACCAACTAATAAATAAAAAATAAAAAATAAAAAATAGAAAAGGAAATGTAAAACACTTTCATTCTAATCTCAGCCCATTTAAATAAAAAAAGGATTTCTTTTTTATTTTTCAACCCTTCTCCCGCTAAATATACTGACATTGCCCCATGTCCAGACCATTGGCTTAATCCCCCTAATTTACATAATTACAGCATTCAAATGGATTTATCCTATGCAGTAATGATGATAGCGAAGCCTAATTAAGACGTTATCCAGCTGCCATAATCAACGCAGACCAAATCTAGCTAATTATTCCCCCGCCCCCCAAAAAATAATCTGTTCTAAACTTGGCAGGATTTTCTATCTTATTTCTATATATATTCAATTACAAACTTCACAGAAGAACGTCTCTTGCGACGAGTTGATTGATGAATAGAATAAAGCTTGGCATTTAACTTTAAATTTAATAATAGATAAATTTAAATCCCAATTGAAAGCTGACGCTTAATTTTTCTCATGTGTTTTTTAATTTACATAAATCAAAGATGATAATGATGAGGATAATACTTAATATCAGATCACTATATGAAAGCTACCTGTTACCTGCCAAATCTCTGGTGAAACTACGGAGAATTTGGTCTAAAAAGGAGGAGTTATAAATATATTAAATGTCTATTTTTTCCCTGCAAATGATGAAAATTACGCATTAAACACCTGGGGTTTGTTCAGCTTGAGATTTTCTAAACCAGATATCTTGTTTTTTATTTAAAACGTTTACGTAGTTATATCTAGTGACGTATATCCATATGAATATTACAGCATTTTACTTTAAGCGTTGCTAGAATTTATTAATTTTAAATTGTGGATTACTGGAACTCGTAAGTGTCCATTTAGCCTATGGTGGAAATATTACCAATGCAAATCTAAGGCATCCGATTTATAAGGAGAATTTCGTCATGTAATAAGTGGGTAACCCATAACCACAATAACATAATTACAACTTAAGGGTATTTGAGCGCGTCTCTCTCTCTCTCTCTCTCTCTGGAGGTACTCTTTTCATAGCAGAATCTCTTATTCAATGCATGGCAGAAAATAAAATCGCATAAATAAAATCGCAGAGATGCCTTTTCTTGTAACCCGATTTGTCTTTGTTGACAAATTAGAAGTTACAGCAACCATCCATTCATAAGCTGAATCACTGAAAGTTAGACGCGTATTGATATACTTGCGTAATCAAATTAATTGTTCGATGTAGCAGTAATAAAAAGGTCTGCTCCTAAAATGCAGACGGTAACGAATATAGATAAGCTAAAGAAATCATAAATGACCAACAGGAAAAGTGGTAAAATCAATTCAGCACTGTATAACTGACAAAAGTGCTGGCCGTCGGAAGGGTCAAATAAGGACCAAAATAAACAACTGTGATTGGATTTATCACTTTGGGTTGTATGGCTGCTTGGCCGTCTAGGTCATTTAGCACCCAGTGAAAATGGGAATAAACCAGGTCATGGAAACATCTAGTAAAAAACAAAACCTATGGATTAACATCACAGATGGGAGCAAAAGTGCAAATAAAGAAACCGATAGAAAGTTGGGTGTTCTTAAATCAGAAAAGGGAGCTGCGAAGTATCACATATAATACCTACACAGCAAAGTGTAAAGATTAATAGGGGTGGGAGTGATAATCAATACTTAAAAAAGAAGGGTGACTAAGAGGTACTCTTCACCTACAATCTGTGTGTGTGCGTGTGTGTGTGTGCGTGCGCGCGCGCGTATGCGTGTCTCTCTGTATGCGCGTGTGTATATGTGTGTGTTTCAACATGTGAATGAAGCGTTTGTGACGGGCCGAGAGAAGGTTGTGACTCAAAGACAGTATGAAAGCAACTGAGTGAGTTTATTATAGAACACTCTCCTTTATATACAAAAGCTCAAGGCAACAAGAATTTTAATGTTTAAAATTAACACCGTTACCGATGAGAAAAGCAGACATGTTTAATAAGGCTCTTTTTAGTGCGAGGGAAGAGTGAAGATACAGCATAATATAGACACAAAATGAACTATGTACGATCGTGTGACACACGGTTGGTTCATGGCTCCCCCCCCCCTAAAAATGACATACTGTACATGTTAAATAGGGCGCCCGGAATCTGGAGTGGTAGTAGCAAATACTGCGGCAGAGTGGCTGTAGAAGTCGTTGGTTGGGGTGCGAGCGAGTGGTGGATGATGGGTGGCTTTGTTGCCGCTCCAGCTCGTCACGGGGTAAGCGTGTGTCCTACGGCATTCATAGGCGTGTGTCCCCTACGGCATTCATAGGCGTGTGTCCCCTTCGGCATTCATAGGCGTGCGTGTCCTATGGCATTCATAGGCCTACGGCATTTATAGGCGTGTGTCCTACGCCATTCATAGGCGTGTGTGTATTACGGCATTCACGTTAACTTCGGTTGAAGATGAATAGGTGTCCTCTTCGTCAGGAGTGGAGGCGTTGATGGAAGTTTGGAAGGTCATGAACTGACTGTCCATAAGGGCGTCGGCTTTGATCATCAAGTCCTTTATGGGTAAACTATGGACATCGGGTATGACAGCGTGTACAGGTTCGGGTAAACGGCTTACCCCAACGGCATGAAGTAAGTTCGCCTCACGAGTAGAGCTGTCTGCGTCAGGTTGCAGACGAGTGATACTGGTCATTTCCCCGAGGGTGAGTGAAGCCCTTTAGTCCCCCCAACGGTTGTTGAGAGAGCTGAAAAAGCTTTGCTATACGGGCGGCTGGAGACGGCGAGTACTGCTGCAGAAGGTATGCGTTGACGGCGTCATAGTAACGGTGAGAGGGGGGAGGGGTGGGGTGTGTGTGTGTGTGTGTGTGTGTGTGTGTGTGTGTGTGGAAGGCGGGAGGAGCGAGTCGCTCTGGGGTCACCAATGTGACGGGCCGAGAGAAGGTTGCACTTCAAAGACAGTATGAAAGCAACTGAGTGAGTTTATTATAGAACACTCTCCTTTATATACAAAAGCTCACGGCATCAAGAATTTTCATGTTTAAAATTGACACCGTTACCGATGAGAAAAACAGACTATGTTTATTCAGGCTCTTTTAAGTGCGAGGGAAGAGTGAAGATACAGCATAATATATACACAAAATGAACCATGTACGATCGTGTGACACATGGTTGGTACACGTTAATGAGCAATTCCTTGTAAACCAATAATGGGGCTCCAGTTATAATAGCAAGTTACAAACAATTTACTTCAAGCACCCACATCATATACTGGCGATTCAAGTGTTTAAAAAGGTAAAGGAAATGAGGGAAAATTACAGTTTCGTGAATTTCAAGATTTAAGCAATGTCTCTACCTGGTGCTTGCCAGTCAGGGGTTCGACTTCTGCTCAGACTCGTTAGTGCCATTGGTGGCTGCAACCTTACCATCCTTGTGAGCTAAGGATGGGGGGTTTGGGGGAGCCTATAGGTCTATCTTTTGAGTCATCAGCAGCCATTGCCTGGCCCTACCTGGTCCTTGGGCTTGGGCGCTGATCATATATATGGTCAGTCTCTAGGGCATTGTCACTGTCCCTTGCCTCTGCCATTCATGAGTGACCTTTAAACTACCCCTTACATCTACCCAACTGACCCTTACTGTTGGATGATATTACCAGAATAACAACTACGGTAAATGTAAATAACTCTGGCACTGGGAAGTTAGGACTCAAAGCTGGTACCAGCTAAGAGAAAGAACCACTGAAGTCTCGCTTTTAAGGGATTTGGTCACAATGAGGCCTAAAAGCTACTGGAATATATGGGCGAAAAGATTTACCAAGTAACAGGTTCTTCTCAAATCTATTACATATTATCAGAGTAGATCGAGGTCGTCGTCTGAAATCACAAACAAATCCAAAGGATCAAATGAAGTTACCCTCAACATAACCAATTGTATCCTCTTTTAATACTCTTATATTCATGTAACATATGAAGCGCACTAATGACTAAAAGGACTAAATCCTTGCCTCTTTTAATAGTAATCTTTATTTACCATAAATTTCCTAAAAAAATATAATAAAAAAAAAATCCACGTCCTCTTCATATCGCTAATACGGAATTGGAAAAATACAAGTTTAATGTTATTTAGATTAACTAGTTACATTCATAGCCAATTTTAGACATTATAAAATTCGAAGTTTATCTGTTTATGGTATATATTTGCAGTTGCTCTCAAATTACTCGGGGCAAAAGTAGTTAATAGTATAATGTAAAGTAGTCGGTAGAGCGGAAATTATACTCCAGTTGCAAAATTGCTTATAATCCATAATTCACAAAAGCTGGGAGAAATATTTTAAGTTACATTTTTACACTGATATGCATCATTTTCCCCAAAGATAAAGTAATGCCTAAACTACATGATGGTTTTTACTATAAAAGACATTCATAAACAAGAAACGATGTCGACTGAGAAGAGATTTTCGTCAACACCATAAAACGCAAAGTCGCAAACCACAATACCTTGCATCAACAAGATGAAATGTCTGCAAAGCAAATTATTTCTTCCAAAAGTTTACGAATACTGTTATGAAGGTAGGTCAAATCTTTTATACCCATTTCTTTCAATTTTTACATTTATTTTCTAAATATTCCTAAGTAAATTAATAGAAACGGGAGCAACATTTAGGTTTTACTGTATATTTGCATAAACTTGTGGGAATTTAAGGGTGAAAGGAGGGCTCCCTTCTCTTTTCACACTTTCCTTTTCACAAACATTGTCAACGATTTAACCATCGAAACAGCTTGCATATGAATGTTTTCTTTTATAAAAAAAAAAAAGACAACCATTAATTGTCTGGAAAGCCAGACAAATCTATAGTTTATAAAGTAAAAGACCGGTCAGCTGCTCACTTCGGCGTTGATACTTATCATTGCTTTGCTTCCTATCGAGTTCCACTAAGTAGAAAGTACTCCAAAAGATATATTAATTTAAAAATTGTTTCCATATTTGCCTATTATGCGATAAATTGGCCAATGGGAAACTATAATGATAAGTCATAAAGCTATCTACATTCACTATTCCGAATTCACAAGTTACAAACCATCGTGAGAAGCACAAGATAACTTCGCACAATCGTTCATTTAGGGAATTATTGATTTTGAGACTAACATAAATCAATCTAAGCAGCTGCCAAGCCTAAATTTTAAGAAATTTAAGCTGGAGTTATTTGGAAAAAAAGAATCGCTGAAAAAGATATCTTAATAATGGAGAAAAGAGTAGATATGAATTTAATGAAAAATCATCAAAGGTCCCAGACTCCATTATTAATTTCAAGGTTACTTTTCATCAGAATGGAATTCCTTTTATGCTCTCATTCCCATTACAAGGAAGAGGATATTAAAAAATCTCAAACGTGATTATGAGACGAATTCTGACTTTTAAAAAGCTGGTCTTCGAAATGAGGACCCACAGTCTGAATTAATTATCTCGATTCTTAATTAGTTTTTCCCACTGTATTGCTCCCATCTTAGATTTTCTCGGATTTTCCCTTGGAGGGCACGTGTCAATTTAGAAAAAAAAGTATATTTCAATTAAAATATCCTTAGGATGCTATAAGAGGAAGTTAGATACCCGAGAGGAGTCTTGGGTATGAAATTGAACCCTAGCTAAACTGAAAACAGTTAAGTCAGAGACAGTGAATTGGACTTAAAAATTATGACAATTCTAGTGTACCTCAGACGTCAAAATATTCTAAACACTTACATAAGTGCGGGCGCACGTGAATTAACCACCCCCCTCCTCTCTACAACCCGCTTGTTTGGCAATTTTTGGGATTGTGTGGTTTCAAAGTGTACCCCTCGGGGTACCCAATCTCACCAGGATATGAATACCCAGCAACCCCCCTCCCCCCAAGCGTGATAGGAAAAATATTTGTATACATAATCAGACACTTCTTGTTTACTAAATAGGAGAGATGTCCCGGCGATAGAGACAGGCAATTCAGCCCGAAAGTACTACCTACGTAGAACTTGGATACATTTTAAGTACAAGTTACAAGATTTGACAATAAGAAGAAATCAAGTGAGAACGGAAGTAAAGGAGGAGCAAATGAAGCAAGTGTAGCTTGGGCCCGAAGGAACGCTGAAAGACCCTTACGTAATGTCTACAGTGCTCCGTGCAAGGTTCACTGACAGCAATACCCCCATACGGGGGAATAGTGAGTAAGTTCAACTTAGATGGACATAAGAGACGGAGCTATGATAGACTATCATTGTTATTCAAGAATTATTATGGTTAGTCATAATTATCATTATAGCCAACCTACATCCAGAGATGGAAAAGCAAAATGCTACTGGAAAAAACCGGAAAGACTTAATTTCCAAATTGTGGCTTTAATTACTTCTTAATAGATCAGCTACTACAGCAATCAACCTTATTCCAGTTACTGACCTTGTTACCCCCTTATAGTTCCACTGTACAAGTCTCTAACCGCGTGTATTCATAAACGACAAGCTCTCGCAACCAACACAATCAAGTTAACATTTCCATGTATTCCCAAGTGGCTGTTCCTCAAGAAGTTCTTACATCAACAATCAACCTGGAAAGGAAATCTTGAAGTTATGCCAGTATTTTTATTACCTCAATTCAAGAATGCTAAATATTTTAATTTGTCCTTTATATATTATATTCATGAGAGCGTTATTCATAATACTCCAATAAAGTCCAGGAAGAATTAAATAACTAAAACAATGATTATCAAATTTCAATTGCAAATACACTATGTAAAATAAAAAAAAAATATTTATCTAAATATAGTATGATTATGTTACAAACTGTAAGATTGAAAATGTGTATTTCATAATTAAAGATAAATAAAATCATGATGCAAACAATATTTCATGAAAAGTGTCTCCAATTTACATGTTGCAAACGTCCTTCAACATTTCATTTCACTCGATTGGTCAAGACGTTTCGTATGTTGGCTATTAAAATTCTAGTTTCAGAATTTAGTGCTCGTAATTTTTTAGTTTTATTAAGAACATTTAGTTTTCCAAAGTTAGCTTATATACAAGTATATATCTATAGCATATATAGTATTTTTTTTTATCAAGATGTGGTTAATATGTCCTAATTTACATCTACATACATTATTCAGTCAAAGTACTAAAGGCACAATACACTCCAAAACTAGCTGATAAAGCAATAAAATGAAGATTACGATGGGTATATTACATTTTAAAAATCAGTAACTAATTCATTAACGACATAAATGTTACTATTATAACTCAAGATGAACATAATCTCAAGTAAAACATAAATGAATTGTTCTCAATGGAATTTGAGGGAAGTAAAGGAACACTTAACTTTCCCTTGATTCTACATCTTCACTTACGTAAATATAGCTACGATGAATATTAACAGTTTATGTACATCGAATAAGGAAATTAGATAAATCAATTTCATTCTCAAGAATTAAATAATTTTAAATATTTCGGACTTTAACAGACTTATGTTCCAATTAGCCAAAATTACTAAAAGTAAAAAAATAAAAAAAATAAAATCTGTAAACTAAGCAAGAAGAATGATTAAAAGTTGAACTGGACATCTGGTCTCTTACATATTGTATGTTACACACTATTTTTGAGACTTCTGTACTGTTAAGAAGGTAGACCAAATCTTTTATGCCCCTTTATTTCCAGTTTTCCATTTGTTTTCTAAATATTTCGAAGTAAATTAAAAGAAACGGGATCAACATACAGGTTTTTCTGAAGATTTTAAATAAATTGTGGGAATTCAATGGTGCAAGGAAGGCCCACTTTCCTTTTCAAAAATAAATTGTCATCGATTTAACCATCGAAACCGCTTGCATATGAATGTTTTATTTAAAAAGAAAGAAAAAAAAACATTAATTGTCTGGAAAACCAAACAAATCTTTGGCTTATTTTTTGGTTCAGGTCTGAAGTACAAGACCGGTCAGCTGCTCACTTCTGATTTAACCCACGCCCTTCACCTTCATTGCTTTAAGGGTTTGGACTAGAAAGGACTCTAGATTTGGTATCCTAATCGGCTTCCACTAAATAGAAATTACTTCTAAATATATACTTTTCTAAATTATTTCCATATTTATCTATTATCCGATAAACTGGCTAATGGGAAACTAAAATGAATGTTAACCTATTTACATTCACTATTCTAATTTCACAAATTACAAACATCGTAAGCAGCACAAAATAACTTCGCACAATCGTTCATTTAATGACTTATTGATATTACAATAACAGTTTTGAAACCGAAAAAAAAAGTTCTAGGGAGCTGCCAAGACTATTTTAATAAATATAACCAGGAGTTACTTTAGGGAGAGAAAAAAAAATCGCTGAAAAACAGTCAGTAATGGAGAAAAGATTAGAAATAAATTAATAATGAATTACCAAAGGCCCCAGACTCCATTATTAATTTCAAGGTTACTTTTCATCAGAATGGAATTCCTTTTATTCTCTCATTCCTATTACAAGGAGGAAGATATCAAAAAATCTCAAACGTGATTATGAGACGAATTCAGACTTTCAAAAAGCTGGTCTTTGAAATGAGGGCCCTCTGTCTGAATTAATTATCTCCATTCATAATTAGTTTTTCTCACTGTATTGCTCCAAGATTAGCCTTCCTCGGGCTTTCTCTAGACTCTGGAGGGCACGTGTCCATTTCGAAAAAGAATAAAGCAAAATATTTCAATTAAAATGACCTTAGGATGCTATAAGAGGCAATTAGCCGTAAATGGCTGTCACTAGCTGTCCAACGTAAAAAACAAAAACAAAAAAATGGTAGATCTGTTTGACAACAAGGAAAACAATCAGATTCATTATACTTATAATATACGCTCGATATATAGTTTAACCCTCTGAACACGCTTGTTGCATATGTTGATGCTAATCGCTGCATCGATCTCATCTTTCGAATGTTGACCGTGATCTAACAGAAATCTAATCTGGTAAATTGTGCAAATTAAGGCTATGAAATTGAACAATAACTAAACTCAAAACTATGAACACACATGTCAGGGACAGGGAATTGTACTTATAAATTATAACAATACTAGTGTACCTGAGCCATCAAAAATGACTAGTAATATTATAAAATTTAGCTAGATAAGCACAAGTGCGAGCGCGTAAATTCAACTCTTCCCACCAACTCCCCCTTTCCTAACTACAACCTGCTTGTTCGTCAATTTTTGGGAGTTTGGAGTTTCATAGTGTACCTCTCGGGGTACCCCCTCCCACCAGGGTATGACTACTTCCCTCCCACCGCGAGTGACAGGGAACCTATATTTATATATAATCAGACCTTTGCTGTTTATTAAGTAAGGAGGTGGCCCGACAATGGACACAGCCAATTCAGCGCAAGCAAGTGAGAAGTGAAGTAAAAAAGGAGGAAATGAAGCAAGTACTGCTTGGAGCAGAGGGAACGCTGCAAGGACCCTTAAGTAAAGTCTACAGTGCTCCGTGTGAGGTTTATTAGCAGCAATACCCTCATACGGGGGAATTAGCAAAGTTCAACTTAAGATAGACAGAAGTGACGGAGCTAAGCCAGACTATCATTATTTACTTTAGAATTATTATGGTTATTGCCATATTATCCAAGCAACCTCCACAGATGGAAAAGCAGAATGCTACATGAATAGCAAGAGTCTTTTTATAGTTTATATATGACGTATCTGTTTTTGACGTTGTTAATAGTTTATATAGGTCATATCTGTTTTGGCGTTGTTACTGTTTTTAGAATCATTTATTATTAATTTATTCTCATCATTTATTTAATTCCTTATTTCCTTTCCTCACTGGGATATTTTTCCCTATTGGAGCCCTTGGCCTTATAGCATCTTGCTTTTCCAACTAAGGTTATAGCTTGGCTAATAATAATAATAATAATAATAATAATAATAATAATAATAATAATAATAATAATAATAATAATAATAATAATACTGGACGAAAAACCCGGAAGACTTAAATTTCCAAAAGTTAGCTTTAATCGATTCAATTTAGATCAGCCACTACAACGACCATAACCTTGTTTCAGTCACTGACCTAGTTTCTCTCTCGTAGTTGCATTGTACAAGTCTTTAACCGCCCTGTATTCATAAATGACAAGGATTCCCAACCAACGCACTCGACATTTCCATGGATTCCAGAATGGCTGATCTTCAGAACTATCATGAGGTTTAGGGGGGCTCTAGTAGTTTTGGTACGTCAACAATCACCCTGGAAAGAAAATCTTATACATTATTTTTATCACCTCAATTCTCAGTTTTTACCCATAATCAAGAATGCAAATAATATTTGTCTTTGTATATATTACATCTATGAGGAAGCCATTCATAGTAATTATCCTCTAAATCATATTTCGCGAAAAGGATCTCTAATTTACATTGGCCAACGTCCTTCAACATTCCATCTACTAACTTGATTGTCCAAGAAGTTACGTATGTTGGCTATTCAAATTTTATTTTCAGAATTACGTGCTCGTAATCTTTTAATTTCATTAACAAAATTTAGTTTTATAAAGTTTGCTTATACACAAATATATAATGATAGCATATATAGTAGGCCTAATTTGTTTTGTTTTTTGTTTTGTTATCACGATGTGGTTGATATGTCCTAACTGACATCTACATACATTATTTAGTCAAAAGTACTAACAAGGCACAATACACTCCCCAACTAGCTGATAATTCAATAAAATTAAGATTATCAAAATGCGTATATTAAATTCTAATAATCAGTAAGGAATTTATTAACGACACAAATGTTACTACTATTTCTCGAGATGAAATTATTCTTAAGTAAGAAATAAATGCATTTTCCTCAAGGGATATTAATAATATAATCCTCCTTTTGAACTCTACTTTTCACTAAAAATCATACTCGACTCATCTGCCAAGGGCATTATTTCACAAAAATACCAGATCACAATCATATATTCACTTACTAATATCACTGCTGTAATTTTATCCTTTTTAATACGCTTGAAAATCTAGTTTTTAAAACCTTTAGAAATCTTAGCCTATTTACTTTACAATTCTGGCTCAGTATTCTTTTTTTGTAATGTTCTCAACTGCTTTTCTTACTTAATTGTTTCAGCCTCTCAACAACAACAACACTGATAACTGTCCATTAACTTTATCGTATATAACTTATCTTTGTAGCCATGACTTCGTGGTTGTGTTTAAATTCATTCTTTTCATTGGATCAGTACACTAGGCCCCTCTCCCCCCCAAAAAAAAAATAATAATGAAACTGTTCGAATGAGTAGAATCATGCGCATGCAATTTATGCAGCTCATGCAATAATTACGGACTTCGTCCGTTCGAAGCAATCAGCAAAGCCAAGTGATCAAGAATTAATTCAGCTGCCACAACTGCGGCTGGTTCCGAAGCAGTTGTGTAAATACGGTCTCCCAAGTGTATTGGGGAAGACATTTCTCTCTCGAGGCTCGAGGGGAAATCGTCCAGGTTCAGATTCTTGAAGAATGAATAAACTTAAACAGTAGCTTTCGAGTCGGGTGCTCTGCTGGTTTGCCAAACATTTTTGCCTGAGTAATCTATGAACGGAATGGACATAAAAAGAGATCAAGTGATGTCTTTATTTTTATTTATTTTTTTTTTTTTGTACAATGATGAATGCGCCAAATTCACATCCTAAGAAAATGTCAGATTATTATTATCATTATTAAATGCTCAGCTGCAACCCTAGTTGGAAACGCAGGATGCTATAAGCAACAGGAAAAGTAGCCCAGTGAGGAAAGGAAAAATAAAATATTTTAAGAACAGCAAAAACATTGAAATAAATATTTCCTATATAAACTATAAAAACTAACAAAACAAGAGGAAGATAAACTAGATAGAACAGTGTGCCCGAGTGTACCCTCAAGCAAGAGAACTCTAACTCAAGATAGTGGAAGACCATGGTACAGAGGCTATGGCACTACCCAAGACTAAAGAACAATGGTTTGATTTTGAAGTGTCCGTCTCCTAGAGGAGCTGCTTACCATAGCTAAAGAGCCTCTTCTACCCTTACCAAGAGGAAAGTAGGCACTGAACAATTACAGTGCAGTAGTTAACCCCTTGGGTGAAGGAGAATTATTTGGTTGTCTCAGTGATGTCAGGTATATGAGGAGAGAAGAGAATCTGTAAAGAATAGGCCAGACTATTCGGTGTCTGTGTAGGCTAAGGGAAGGAACCGTAACCAGAGAGAAAGATCCAATGTAGCACTGTCTAGGGTGGTATTCAAGACTGTCGTTAAAGTTGATCCCTTGTTTGTTTGTGGCCTTGGTTAAGGTATAACTTCTGTACTGTAACGCAGATCTAGTTTTCTATAATATGTAGGTGAACACGTAAACACCACTTTTGGTTACTACGAAAGATGATGTTTA
>NC_090729.1:125732809-125770309 GCF_036898095.1 Palaemon carinicauda
CAAGGGTGGCTTTGAAGAATTACCAGTTAATTCAAAGTATAAAAATTGGTGATGCTGATGTTGGGATTGTGCCTGTTGTGAAAAATTTGGGTGTACTGATAGACTGTAATTTGTCAATGAAGGACCAAATTGTGAACACAGTGAAAGTGTGTAACTATCACCTGAGAAACATAGCATTTATTAGAAAATATTTAACAGAGGGCAGTACAAAAATTTTAGTGGTGAGTCATGTAATATCAAGGCTTGATTATTGCAATTCTCTGTACTACAAATTGCCCAATACACTACTAAGGAAGCTTCAAAATGTGCAAAACCGGGCGGCTAGACTGATAAAAGGCATTAAATTTCGGGAGAGAATAACTCCTGCACTGATCGATCTACATTGGTTACCTGTTAAGGCTAGGATTGAATTTAAAATTTGCTTGTTGACTCACAAAGCACTTACAGGTGATAAGCCAAAATATCTTCGTGATTGCTTGATCCCCTACCCTGAAGCTACCAGCGCCACTGTAAGAGTTAGACATGCAGATGACCCCCATAGACTATTCGAAATTAGTGTGAATCATGCAATAGGAGGAAGAACGTTCAGTTATGCTGCACCGAGACTCTTTAACGACCTTCCACTCGATGTCAAGAATAGCACAAATGTGGCTGCCTTCAAGAAAAACCTGAAGACTTATCTTTTTAGAAAGTGTTATAATAGTGACCTGAAAACTATTAAGCCTGAATACAAATGCTAGCGAAATAACTGATAACGATACAGAGCAAAATATTAACTGGAAAGGAATTATTTTTTTCATACACCAAGGCCCGCCTGAACAGACCTTTAGTGTTTGATGGAGGGCGAGAAATAAACCTCTAAAAGTAAAAGTAAGTAAGTAAGGTGCAAACCTGACCGACTACTCTTTTTGTAAAAAGAAAATGGAAACGTCGCACCCGTCAGCTGAACTGCTGGTTCTGTGATTCCAGACCCAGAGTCCCGAGCTCCGAACAAGCTAAGTACGCGATGAATAAATCTTCTGAATGCATGTGGCAATGTACTCATGGCTTGCTTGAGGGTATACTCGGGCACACTAACTTATTTTTCTTCCTCTTGTTTTGTTAAATATCTTATTGTTTTTATAGGAAATATTTATTTCAATGTTACTGTTTTTAAAATATTTTATTTTTTCTTAAGTTTCCTTTCCTCACTGGGATATTTCCTCCTGCTTTTCCAACTAGGGTTGTAGCTTAGCAGGTAGTAGTAGTAGTAGTAGTAGTAGTAGTAGTAGTAGTAGTAGTAACAATAATAATAATAATAATAATAATAATAATAAATTACAGAAAAAACCAAACGAATTCAAGGAAAAAAATGTATTTAAACTTATTTTGTTGAGGCGCAGTAACAATGATGTAAATAACTTGCTTAAACTTGTGGGATGATGATCTCTAATGTTATTACTTCTCGTGGTTTATTTATTTCTTTGTTTAGTTCGGTACCTCGAATTACTGGAATCCCCCGGATTTACTGGAAACCTCAGGTGAATACTAGAACCCCCTTGAAAATTACCGAAATCCCCTACATCATTGCAAACCCCTAGAAAGCCGCCAATATTGGTACTTAATGCAGTTTACGATCGTTCGCTTACTTACGACTGTCTGTCAACGATGTCTATAGAATCCATGTCTATATAAGTAGATCTTGTACAGAATAATCTCTGCCCTACCTCAGCAACGAAGAAACCGGGCCTCCTCAGCTGGTTGGAGCACTGCAGGCTACCGGTCAAATGGTCCCACATAATCCGAGTTGCTACTCGTATGCCAGCAGAAAAAATGAAATTGTGAACTATCATCCGTCAGTGAAACCACGAGGTGGTTTTACCACCTGCCCACCCGGAGCTCATTCGTTTATGATTGCCATAATGTTTAACATAGGCTTGTGTGTTGGCAGCCCATCAAGCACAATGCCATAAAACAGGTGGGCGGCATATACGCTTGCCTTCCCAGAATTGATTTAACAGGGTAGACGGGTAGCCTGGATGCATTTAGGCAAGGCTCAAGGCCAATAGAATAGAGGCGATTTATATTTAGATAATGGTGACCTCTCAATAATCATATCTGGAAATTTAAGAAAAAAATATGCTAAAGTGCAAAATTGTCCAGACGACAAACATTTGTGATCTCATTTATTTCACAATATTGCATATTACACACAACTGTACATTACATGCTTTAAATCTATTAAAGCTTATTTATACAATTAATTTTCTTTTTTACACAATTTATAATAATTTTTTTTCTTGCTATTTTGGTTTTTACTTGCACTAGTGCTTTATTATTTTCTTCTATATGTACATTTTGATTTTTTTTTCTGTACATTTTCTCTGCACTGGTAAATTCTTTGTTATTAATTTTGAAATTTTTTTTTTCTGATATTTTTCTTTTCTGATATTTTTCTTTTCAGAATTCTCATTCTGAAGAATATTCTGCACTTTATGAAATATGAAATGACATCCTCAGGTAAAGAAACCAAATTTACCATTCACTTTGTCAATTTATTTAAAGCATTTTTTTCACCTTTTAGTGAGGTCTCTCCATGGTAACAGTTAAACAATATTTCCATGGTCTGTAACTGTTTAAAAAATCCTGGTTTGGTTTTTTTAGTTTCCCTTCTCTCCTGCTTATGACTGACAGCCATGTATTATCATCCTTTGAAACACTGGATCCTAGGAACTCATATTGAGGACATTTTTTTTTACCAAGAAACCGCCAACATACCTAAGTGCCTCGGTTTCCATGGCCTCCTCAAAAGTCATAACTTGCCCATCAAATGAAGGAGGTTCATCACATTGTAGCTCATCATCATCAGCTGCAAAAATCATTGCAGATAAGCAAAGTTCTTCCTCTAAATTTTCTGTGTTAATGATAGGAGCAGTGGTATCTATTTTAGCAAGTGCTACATCTGAAATATTGGTATCATAGCATTCTTGTTCATTGTTATACCGAGATCCCATCAAGGCAATTTCCTTTCCAAGAAATTTTTTTATTCTGTACTTTATTTGCACAAGGGATAGGTGGTCATAATTTCCATTCATTTGTCTAAGGCAGCAGAAAAAATGCTCTAAACAATCTTGGTTCAATCTGTAGGTCAGCAAGTAGGTTACATTATATTTCTCATTTAACATTAGGTACAGCTTAGAGAGGGATTTTGAAGAAAGTATTAGCCCTTTCTGAAATTGATATAAGAAATTCTTCCCACAAACTCTCATTTCTTTTGCAGTCTCAATCATTTGTTCCAAAACCTGATTTTGTGTTGCCAAATTTGCTCCACAGGCATTTCTTGAAGATTTATTTGAATCTGTAAATAGCCTTGAATTAAAAAGAAAAAACCACTTATCTGCTAGCAATATGAATTGACTAGTGGTATCCCAATCCTTACTCTTTAATAGTCCTTGCTCACCAAAAAACTGTATAGATTTGGCTGTTGTTTCAGATAACAGCTGTGCAGCAAGACGAACATTCATTCTTCTAGAGCCTTCTACATCATTATGATTATCATTTAATTTGAATGATGTCTTTTAAGACTTTCCTACTTCCCTTCACTCTCTCTCTCGTATGCTTGAATTTTTCACATATTTGCATCCTTTGCTTCCATCTAATTTGAAACCTGAATCTAACAGATTATTTCTGATTAGTTTGAGACAGAGCAAGGCCGCAAGACAGATCGAGTCTGAGAGAGATGGATGTCTGACCTTCTGGGCCGCTAATTACAGACTGACCATAGGTTCAGTCTAGGAGTACCTCTTTTGAACCTGTTGACGTCATGGATGTGCATACCACAAAAATTTCAAGCGGCCGTGGGTTGACCTGTTAAAATTCTATTGGCCTTGCATTTAGGAAACCAGGCTTTGCGCCATGGTTCAAAGCAAGGGCGGATGCTGTCAACTGTCACTACTGTTTGAAGATTTGGAATTACTCATTGTTGTGTGTTATTGCTTTTTCTCTATTAAAAAAAAAAAAATCCTGGCGGAAAAGGGTAGCTCCATTCACTGCTCAGGACGAACCAAATCCATAGTACTAAAATAAAATAAAAGTAAATAAACAAAAAGAAGCAAGCCCCATAAAACTATTAAACAAAAACATAACCCCCCCGGAGGTCTGTCCCAATCTTTTCACCTCCCACTGCATTTCATTTTGACACTTAACCTCTCCAATCCTTCCAAAATCCTAATTCCCCCCCCCCCCTCCCCTCCCCCACCTATCCTATCCCCTATACTGTAGCTGTAGGTAATACTCATTACAAATCATTTAAAAGCCTGTTGGGCCTTTAATTATATACTTAGATAGCGTTGTAAGGGTAACAAGTTAGTACAATTAGTTCTATAATATTTGGTTCTATAATATTTGGAGGGAAAAACAAATGGGATGCATAGGCCTACAAATAATGTAATAGAGCGGGAGGGAGAAGAGAATATACAAAGTACGATAGGCTTAGTATGGGAGTCACTATCATTAAATTTACGGATTATGTGGGGTATGAGGGTAAGAATTACAAAAATATTAGTATGCAAATAGCATGTACCTGAAATGATTATATACATATATATATATATATATATATATATATATATATATATATATATATATATATATATATATATATATATATATATATATATATATATATATATATATATATATATACACACACACACATACATTTTAAAGATAAAAACTGACCCAATACTTAAACCGTAACAGACAGAATTTCAAAAATAAAATCTTTTTATCTTATACTTTGTTCACAAATTCAACTTCAGCGATTTCCTTAGTAATTAAAGAGGCGTCATCTACATTATAACCCACTATTAGTAATGGATTTTTAAAGTTTTTTTTTTTTTTATAACATCTCATCTTTGTTGAAAAAAAGACATATCCCCAAATTGACCCTGTAAGAAAACCTTAATTTTTATCGATCATGTATGGTTACAAGTTTATAAGACTATACGTTTATAAGACTCTAGTATATACAACATGGAAAAGGACTCCCGTATCTGCCCCTCTGCGAGTGCAGTCTTATAGGTCAGTAATCTCCTGTTCGACAGTGCAGGATTCCCTTTGTGAAAATAATGAATGATGTATCTGCGCAAGATAAGCACTTGTGTCCGCCATATGTTCAAATAGTTCAGTTGTTCTCGTCATTCTGAGGAAGCTAACCGAATTACTGGGGGCTTTTGCCTTGCTGATCACGGTAGCAAACTCCTGTGCCTCCCATTTTGTGTCTTGTTTTTGCTTTCATACTGTGTTGTACACATTAAATGTAATGTGTGCTGGTTTGTATTTCTGTATGGGCTTTTGTAGCTTGGTCAGGACTTGATCTTTTACATAGGACTAAAATGTATAGCCCTTGGTAGGTGTAAGAGCGTTACAGAGCTGCACCATACATCATGGTAACATCAGCAGGCAGCTCTTGTAGATGTCTGATGCCTGCTGTTTTAGTAGAGGCAGCAGCTGTAACTGTGGCCTTATGCATCTGTCTTATTCTGTGCCAATTATTGGGAGCAATTTTGTTTTTCATGTTGATAGAATTCATGTAAGTCACACTGATATGAAAGAGACGTGATATTGGATTTCTTCCTTTATGGCTAGCGCTGACCGTTTGCCCTTATAGAGTTTGTACTTAAGTACTGGCTTTTAAAATTTGTTGGGGGTCTGTAGTATGTTAAAGTTAGCGAGTTGTGTGTGTCCACACAGTTAGCAAACAAGAAATTGAAGCAAGATGACAAAGGAGCCAGACAACTAGGCTACAGACAGTTAAAGTTGGTTCAATAATCCGGGAAAGGCCCACCACCAGCGGTCTGTTCGTTTTAAATTATAATCTTTCGTATGCTTTAGTTAGTAGCCTGTTATTTGAAGGGTAGATATTTTCAAAATAAAAAAAAAAAATAATAATATTCATACTGTTAGGCATACATTTGACTGGCACTCGTCGTCAAATGTTAAGAATTAAAACTAATATAATTAATAAAAGCAGGGAAAACAATTACTGAACAAGGCAATCCGGCCATTTTGTCTCACAGTAGAAGTATAGTTTATGGAGATAATGGATAACTTGAAAAAACATAAAATTATCAGTTAAGAGGTAAAAATATTTCACAGTTTCCTAATTAATTCTCGGTTAATTTATAGAAGATAAAAAATTGACAATTGCTTGTGACCGAAAAGATCCGCATTCCCACGATTGAAAAAGTATGATGGCGTTTTGTTTTAGCTTACTTAAAAAGTAATAAAACCCAAAATTCATTCGAACGTTTCGAGTTTGATAACTATCCCATTCCGAGGGTGAACACGCACCACCACCTTTTTACCCTTTTAATTACTCACTGTGTAAGAGTAAGTGATTAAATGTTCTCCTACTCTAATTTCAGTCACGAATAGAGGTCCTAGAGATTCTCTTCTATCTTTGAAAACTAAATTATTAAAGTCTCATTGATATACTAAATGTGATAAACATTTCCACCATCTTCCTTTCTTTCTCTGGCACTCACATTTAGTCATGGGAGATATTTGTCAAAGTTTTTATTCCGATTCGGTGATTTATAAAAGCTAAATTAGCCATGATAAGGATTTCTGTCACTTGAAACTGTTCATACTCTGTTACTTGCTAAAAAGAGCATAACTTCTCCTCGTAAAATTATGCAATAGGTTACCACCTATAACTACATGTAATATGATTAACGTGCACCACCTTAAAATAATCTCTTCCATTTTCACTACTTCTGTTTAAAGTCCCGTTACACGCAAAATTGGTCTTAAAATTTAGAAAAATTGACAATTTACCGAACCCTAATCATATACGTGTTTAAAGTTGAAAATTAGAACCGAAACTGGTCTAGAATCATCACCCAATGATATTAACATTGAAACTTCAAGTATTTATTTTGAGGAACTGCTAGAATCTTTCATTAATATTTTGCTAAAACTTACAAATGTCGACAAGCTATTGGTCTTGTGTAGTAAAATTGTTCCAGATACGTTCGTTACAAGCAACGCTACTGCGAATCTTTGTTTTTCATATCATTTGGGAAATTAACCAGAACATCACCTCAATGCAATATCAGAGGAAAAACGGAAGCCTAGGGTTAAGTAGCAAACTTTCACGTTGTGCCCCTGTTATCCTGCAAGGAGACCAATTACTGCAACACACAATGCCCAAGCAAAGGCCTGCCCAGGAGAACGACCCTTACCAGGAATGACTGGGTAACCCTAAACAGAACAAGGGTAAAAGTATGCAACACTGGAAATAGCAACCACAAAATTAAAGTGGATTAGCCACCAACCCTGAATGCCCATGTGGGGCAACACCCACAGTGGATCATCTCCTATTAGGGTGCCTACTGGGTCATTATTGCTCAGATCAAGACCTGAGAGAGAAACGACAATGCAATTCTGTGGGTTTAACATTGGTGAGATAAGATATGATGATGAAAGAAAAGCCTAGAAAATAAGAGGGAGATCTACATTTTTCTCATTCTCCACAACTCGACACATAACACAAAACCAAAATATTCTCCACATCACACAAAACCAAAATAAAGAATGTAAGCTAAAAAGAAAATTAGCAGCTGCGCTCAACGGATTTGAAGAGATAACGTATTCCTTCCCAACACCTATTTTATGAACTTTCTTCCAACCTTTCTTCCATTCAGTTTTAGTCCATCAGCATATATAAACGCATAGCGATCTCTCCTTTCCATACGCTGGAGTGGTCAATTAAATCCACATTTCCGAATCCGTCAAAACAAAAAGATTCAAAGAAATACCTTATGCAATACAGTAAAATGATAAATTTCCAATGAATGGGTTAATCTATTTTTTTTTTTTTTTTGCGCACCGGAATGTTAATTAAAAGGACGTGTCGAGCTGGTAGTATCCAATCGCTTTGTGATAAAAACCAGACTAGCACCAAATGGTATGCACACGGAAAGGGAACTTTGGTATCAGACCTATCGTCCAATGATGCTCTTTTGGAACTTTTCATTCCCCGAAGTTTTTTGTTTTACTCGCATTCGCAAACTTGATAAAATGTAACTGCCCCAAAGCGTGGGAAAATTGCAAAATTTATTCTGAAAAATTTTCCGAAATTTTAATTGTGCTGCCTCGCTTATAGCTATAGATTTTCGCAAGCTGCTGATGAAAATCTAGTTTATAGTTGGACTGGAATTGATAATACTATAAACTTTTCAGGGAGAAACTACTCAAATATTTAGATGGTTTAAGCGAAATTATTACCACAATTCTTACGTAACTCGATTGTTGAATAAGTCTGAAATGCTTGGTCTAAAATATTTCAATTTTGTTTACTTCAAAATTAAAAAAAAAAAAAAAAAACTTAAAGAGACCTACACAGACACTTCTTTCACTAACTTTGCCGATTCATTGGTTCACTAATGAGGAAATAAATGTAGGAAACTATTAAGAGAAGCAAGTTAGCTAGGTACTGCGATTTTCTTTTAAAGAATCAAGAACCCTAATTTACTGATAATACACCATTAAAAAAAATACTGTGCTTTAATAAATTTGCTCCCATTGCCAATAATTCAGCTTTCATATTATTCAGTGCAGCAGCTTCGAATGATGATAGGGTAAAATTTATTACCCCAAACCTGAACCTCATTTTAAGAGTAAACCTTTTCCTAATATCGGAACCCAATAACAATATTTCTTTAAATTATAATTTTCCTGTAAACAACTTCCAATGATACAAAAATCTTCAAAAATTAGCAGACAGTTTATGTATGGTCAGCTTGCCAAGTCAACTACCGGCTCCTCCCACAAACGTATGACATTCTGCCTTCGCTTTCTGAAGTTACACAAGAGCATAGAGCAGTAACTTTTTCTCACCGTTCATTTTCCAATTTAATTTCAAATTCCAACAATTTACACGCTCTCAATACAAAAATTCATTTGAGATAGAATTTCATTTGATTAATGTAAATAACGTTAACGCTAACAGATTCCTTACGATACCATTGATCACATTCCCATCTTATTTGTCTTGCCCATTCTCCCTTTTGTTTCTAACCATGATGCAGGTTTGCGGTACTTATTTTCTACCAAAGGTTTGTTTTTAAGCACAATAACAGCAATTTTACTAACAAACTTAGTTATGGTTGCTCAAAGTGGGAGAGCTAGCACTTGAAAACTCCACCAACAACAACATAAAAGTTTAATACCTGTCTTTGTATTTTGTGTAATGCTCGCTGCCCTTGGCTTGCCTTAGTAAGAATCAAATTCCTACCGTATCTAGAGATCAATCACTTGCGGTTCTAAAAATGTGGGCAACAAAAGGCGATCGGGAGCTCTTACCCACAATGCATCACGAAAAAAGAACACAAGCTCTTACTGAATATACAACACTGAGAAAACAAAAGGCGCTCGAAAACCAAGACATCATCAAAGAGGCATTTATTATATAACAAATTGAAATGGGGGTATAAAAACTTGAAAGGCCGTACACACACACACACACACACACACACACACACAAAAGGGCCCGTTTTCCTAGCATGTATTCAACTCCCAAAAGGCTCTAATGTTACTTTAGCCGCAAGAGCTTTAAATTTTCAAAAGGGTATTTTAAAACATCTGAAAGTATATGTATACTCATATCTTGAAAGCATCCCGTTTTCAGTATTAACTCCTTTCGCTCAGGCAACCGAATATGGACATCTAGGTTTTGAATCCTATCCAATTTTTTATTCACCGAGGCAGGAACATAATCGACCGTTTATAAAACGCCATCAAATTTATAATTTTACAACGACCACTATAATTACTTAATAAAAACAAATGTCAGCAAGCTTTTAAGGCTTGGCATAATTATATACAGGTTTGTCAGGTAGTAGACTAAAATGGCGGATCTTCAACCTAGACATTAGCAATCACTGCGACTGTTAAATGATGAATATACAGCACTAAGTGCTCTCATTCATGATACCACGTACCTAACACGCTTTAATTTACATAGGATGCATAATTGTATGATATATACTTTTAAAACTGGTTTCAAATGTAGTTTACTGCCAAATGTCACACGCGGTACGGTACCTTTATAAAACACTGAAATTACACTGGCAATATGTGTATTATATTTAAGGGCCACCAAACTCCGACGCTGTGGCTTAAATAGAAGGATGTACACCTAACCTTGCAATGGTACTCTACACGGACTCCCAAATACTGTATAACACTGTTTAGAATTACTAACAAAATATGGTTTGACGGGCGATGTGGGTAGGATGAACGGGCGTCCTGATTGGTTGTCCAGGGAACCTGGAAGCAAAGGAGGTAACTTTGGTCAGGCTCTTCTTCTGATGCTTACAAACACTTCAAATTAAAATACAAACTATCGAATGATACATTGCTTTTTTTCTGGTACAAGTTGCTAAACATTTTTCCTATTAACCTTTGGAGTTTTCTTTTATATTTCTTTACATTTAACACTAATGTACAAAATGAAAGACAACGTCGTGGTTACGAGCGCTCAAAGTACAGAGGGAATTACGATATTCGATGTACTCCGAGTAAACTGAATCACAGTAAAACAGCAAAAAGCATATTTAAATGGTTAGTCTTTCTTTATAGATATGGGAATCACAGGCTGCGATGATTTATTACATAATCTACGTCAATTGATCACCGAAATACTTCCGTAAATGTCAGTATTCAATTCATTTATTTGTACCAGCTATATTGAAAATAAATATAACAGTTGTGTGTCCCCTTGCCAATTCGTGAACTGACAACTTGTAGTCAAGATGCATCGTTGGCAACTGTCATCTGATTAAAAGAAAAAAAAAAAGGAATTGATTTCTAGAACAATCGAATAATCTATCGGAAGAGCAGTAGGCCTACAGAATTCCTTAATCGTTTTGAAATTATTCATACATTGACCTGAATTATGACCACGCTATTTAGTGTCAATTACTGGAAGTAACAGTTATGAGTAAATCCTCAAGTGACACATTTGGGATGAATACAAAACCTTACTCAAAGAGACATCCTGCTAATTGGATTAATAAAACCTTAAACCACGGAGTAATAAAAATAATGTAAAAGTGTGGATAGTTTTCATGTAAAAACCCTTTTCTTTCCAATACACTCATCTGGTGTCTTCCCTCCAGATATACATCAACAACAATGCAGAGGTTTCTAGTCCACTGCAGGACAAAGGCTTCAAACATGTTATTATTCATGTCTGCGGTTTGGCCATTTCATCATCACGCTCTCCATTGCTAATTGGTGATGACGGGATACTTTAGTTTGATCACTCACAGCAAACCCACCTGGTATGGGTCGCCCTGACTATTTTAGTACAGCTTTGCTGAGCATGGCGATACAAAAACCAGAAAGGTATCCCCACTCGAAATATATATTTAATTAAATATTTAAGAACTTATCAAATGTATGGATGTACTAATAACAAGTCAACCTTCTATCATTTAAATACATACAGTAATTATAGGCCTTTTCATTGAGGTACAATCAAACCACACCTAAAACACAAAAACCAACACCCCAAATATTTGACAAAAGTTAAAAATAGTTCGAAAGGGCAAGTTTGGTGGGTCGCGTAAAATCTATACGAATACGGAAGGAGCAGAGTATCGGAGTGACTGCCTGCCGTCCTCCAGCCATTTTCCATCGGCAGTCTTTGCGAGTTTTTAATCCCAGTATTTTGATTGAGGAAAATACCATAACAAAGAACCCGCATGCGGCGAATGCTGAACGTTATTCCAAAAACCATTTGGCTAGGAATGGAAAAGCCATTCCACCAAAGGTTCCAGTATTCCCACAATAGAATGGAATGGAAAGAGATCCTCAAACAAAATTCCTTTAATATCCGAACGAATTCAAGAGAGAATCCCTATATGATTGGGAATGCGATATGTACACAAACTGACAGCGCCGGTGATGACGAATTTAACTAGATTCACGCTAGGCTGAGTTCATTAAGTGGGCTGGACATTATTCCATTACAGACATACACACGTAAAAATCACGGGGAAACTATATTCATGTGTAAAAGTACCACAGGCAAAATTAAATCGAAAACATAGGGAGAAGTCCGTGACTGACGTAGGAAGTTGAAGTTTTTTCACAGATGGCAATTATATTACATTTCTGCATCCTCTATTTTAATGTTTAAACATGTCCTACTTGTTTTATAGGCTCAGTAAGCAACTTTAAACAAGAGTTGTATTAACACCACCCTGCAGCCTTTGGGAAGTGAAGGCCGATGATTATAGAGATCGTGATGCGAGTTACAGCAAATTCTATAACAACTCGGGACATTAATATTTATAATATTATTGAAGATGAGTTGAAGCGAAAACTAGCACGTTCATAGGATCATAATCCAAGTGGCTATTTGATAACTGTCTACGTAAATGTAAATTTTCGAGATATGAGTATGATTTTCTTAAGCCTATAAAATGGTACTTAATATATACATATATATAACAACCTAATTACCTTTCTTAATTAGATGGCGAATTATCAAACCTTCAACCGATTTCTTACGTTTAACAATGTCTTCAAGCAAAGGCTGTTCGTCATTATCTCTGAGGTGAGGAATATACTATTGCGTCTTAAGAGAAAATTTAGTGGTCTTTCTGCATCATTATAAGTAATATAATTAAGACAAAACTATTAGGAAATTAGCAAAATACAATAATACCTTCTCTCCAAATTGTAATATTTTGCATTATCACACCAATCTGAGGGTCTTCAACTTCACACAAGCCAATAAAAACCACTTCATTATATAATAAACATATTGAAATTGAGACAAAAAAACTTGAAAGGCCGTGCAAAAAAGCCCCTTTTCCTAGCATGTATTGAATTCCCTGGAGGCTCTAATCCTACTTAAGCCACAAGATGATGACATTATCAAAATGGTATTTTATAACATCTGAAAGTATATGATTAAAAATTCAGGTGTATTAAAATCTTAGAGTATCCGATTTTTGTACTAACTCTACGCCTCCTTTCGCGCGCACAACCTAATATGGATAAACAGGGTTTGAATCCTATCCAATTATTATTCAACAAGGCAGGAACAATTATTTCCCAAGCCGTAGAATTCGTAATTTCACTTACTGATTATTTACCAAAACAAATGTCAGCAAACATTTAAGGCTTTGCTAAATCATATATAGGTTTGTCAGGTAGAAGAGCAGGTCGACTAAAATGGCGGATCTTCAACCTAAACATAACCAAATCAATGCAGCTGTTAAAGGATGAATATGCAGCACCATATGCTCTAATTCTGCGTTACCACAAACCCTATACACTTTAATTTACATAAGATGCATAATTTATATCTACACTTGAAACACGAAGGTTCCAAATGTAGTCTACTGTCAAATGTCATCCACGGTATGGTACCTTCGTAAAACACTGAAATTACACTGGCAATATGTATAAATTATGTCTAAAGACTACCAAACTCTCACGCTGTAGCTTAAAGAGAAGGATGTACACTTAAAACTTACAACGGTACTCTTCACGTACTCCCAAAAACGGTATAACACTGCTTAAAATTACTAACAAAATATGGTTTGACCGGTGATATGGGTAGGATGAACCTGTGTCCCGATCGGTTGTTCAGGGAGCCTGGAAGCAAGGGAGGTTACTTCGGTCATTCTTCTTCCTCTTCATCTGCTTACAAGAATTTGAACTTGAAATATAAGCTATCGAATGATCTACTGATTTTTCTTTCTGGCACAAGATACAAACTATTTTTCTATTTGACTTTGTCAGGGTTTTGTTTAATTTTTCTTTACATTTGACACCAATCTCGTACAAAATAAAAAGCTTGACGACGTGGACACGAGTCCTCAAAGTATTGAGGGAATTAAGGTATTCGATGTATTTCGAGTATGAATGAAAGCACAAGAAAACAGCAAAAAGTAAATTGAAAAAGCCTTTCTTTATAGATTTGGGAATCAGGTTGCGATATAAATTGGTCATCGAAATGCTTTCGTAAATTTCAGTATTTAATTCATTTATTTGTAACAGCTATATGGAAAATATATATAACAAACGTTACACATGCCACGCTTGCCAAGTCACGACGTAGTCAAGAAGCATCGTTGGCAACTGTCATCGGATAAAAAAAAAAAAGTACTTTTGAAACAATTGAATTACGAGAATAACCGAAAACTCCATCGGAAGAGTAGCAGGCCTACATACAATTTCTTAACCATTTTGAAATGATTCATAATTCCGAGAAATTATGACCACGCTATCTAGTGACAAATACTGGAAGTAACAATCATGAGTAAATCCTTAAGTGACATTTGGAATGGATAAAAAAAAACTTGACTGCAAGAGAGATCCTGTTAAATGGATTAACCTTAAACCATTGAATAATAAAAAGAATGGAAATATGTGGATAAATGGATTAACCTTAAACCATTGAATAATAAAAAGAATGGAAATATGTGGATAAATGGATTAACCTTAAACCATTGAATAATAAAAAGTATGGAAATATGTGGATCGCTTTCATGTCTAAAACCCTTTTCTTTACGATACATTCATCTGGTGTCTTCCCTCCAAATATACATCATCATCTGGTCCACAGCAGGACAAAAGCCTCTGGTATGTCCTTATTCATGTTTGGGATTTGGCCATTTCATCATCACGCTTTAGTTTGATCGCTCAAGGCAAACCAACCTAGTATGGGTGGCCCTGACCAATACAGCTTTGCTAATCATGACGATACATAAACCCTTTCACCATGTTAAGATATCCCTAATACAACATAAATATGATGAAATAATCGAGAACTTGCCCAATGCAAGGATATGTTAATAAACGATTCAACCTTCTGTCATTCATATACATAACTACGGGCCTTTTCATTGAAAAAGTACGTATGTAACTGAATCCAAGACCAATCAAACCTCCGCAACTAAAAACAAAAACCACAAATATAAGACAAAAAGAAAGAACTGCTCGAAAGGATAGGTTTGGTGGGTCGTGCGAAATCTATACGAATACGGACAGTCCGGTATCAGAGACTGCCTGCCGTCCTTGAGCCATTTTCCATCGGCTGTCTTTGTGCATTTTAAATCGCAGTATTTTGATTGAGGAAAATCCCGTAACATAGAACCGGCATGCGGTGAATGGTGAACGTTATTCCAAAACCCTTTTGGCTGGGAATGGAAAAGCCATTCCTCTGAAGGTTCCAGTATTCCCACAATGGAATGGAATGGAGAGAGATCCTCAAACGAAATTCCTTTAATATCCTACCGAATTTGGAGAGAATCCCTAAATGATTGGGAATGCGATATGAACACACAACAAGATGATAGTGTCGGTGATGGCGAATTTGACGGGATTCACGCTAGCCTGAGTTCATCAAGTGGGCTGGACATTAATCTAGTTTTATTGGAATGCTTTGCTTGAACATACATTTACATAAATACGTAAAAATCACGGGGAAACTGTTTTATGTAAAAGAACCAAAGGCAAAATTAAATAGCAAATATGGGGAGAAGTCGTTGACTAACGTAGGAAGTTAAGGTTTTCCCCAATGACAATTATGTAACATATCTGTATCCTCTAAGGTTTGAAAATATCCAACTTCTTATTATAGGTCCAGGAAGAAACTTTAAACTTGATAAAAGTTGTATCGTGATGAAACAGTTGCAGTAATGTCTCCAATACCTCTGGACATTAATATTGATAATGTTATCGATGAAGAGCTGAAGCAAAACTAACACTTCTCAGTCAGCATAGACGAGAACTGGGGCAAATTAGCAAATTGAAGACATATCTTTTCTTAGGACATCATAGATTTCTCCGCAAGTTTCGGTTATAATCTTACACAAACAATGCTTGGAAATCCTTGTTGTAATGTATATTGAAGTGCTGTATAGTTGCATCCTATAGATATAAAACAATGTCTGTAATGGGGCTTCAGCATAAACACTAATCACATTAGTACCCTGTTTGGCGATTGTAATTCCAACATCAAGTTAAGATTGTAAAATCTTTTTTGATCCATTCTCTCCTTTACTCAACTCGTAGTAACCTAACATGACTAAATTTTCTCGTCACCAAATTTCCTTATTCCTTTATTTCTAACACACAGCAATATCAATAAAGATATTTTTTCATTTTTTTATTTATTTATTTATCTTTTTTTTTGAGCGCACGACTGTCCATTATTTCGTTGCTAGGACAGAAATCACTACTGCTACCATCACCAGGCTCTCAATGTTCAACTGTTATTGTTTGGACGCAAGCATTAAAACATTTACAACACTTTGGCTCGATAAGAAACAAGACCTACAGAAAGGGGTCTTGGAAACAAGTTTACCAAACAATGTTCTGTTGTGTGGATGGAGTCTGCTTGTCGTAACTCAAACTGCTTTCGTATGCTTTTGTAGTCAGTTACTTGCAGGTTGAACATTTTCAAAGCAATTATACTAACATTTACAGATGGAAAAAGACGATATTTACGCTATTAAGACATACTTTTGATTCTGGGACTGCATAAAATGTAAGAGATGAAAACCAATATAATTAAAACGGGCAGGAAAAATAACTACTGAACAGGGCTCTAGAACAAATACCTCCCGAGGAAAACTACCCCCTTAGGACAATTACCCCCTTAGGACAATCCTCTTAAAATACCATATAGTAGAAAGACTTAAAATACCATATATTAGAAAGAAGGTTAATGGAAATCAAAGTAATTCAAATATTTATTTAGATCGTTGAAAAGAGCCATCTTTACTCGTGAAGATTGTTCTCGTTTAATAAATGTTAGAAATTTCCAAATATTTGGATGACAACCTTCGCCGGAATTGTTGGTTCTCGGAGGTTCCTCTGTAGCCCTTTCATACATATTCCATAAATTGACTTCAAACATAGGTTGACGTCGTCCTCATCTGCACAAGCATCCAATATACGTATCTTCAAAATAATCATGTAATAGATAAGTTTCTGGAGGCAGTATTTCACGCAATCGTTCAAAAGCCCTTTCAACATCATGATGTGGGACAAATATCAGCTATCACTTGCATGTTAATCGAAAACTCTTTTGTCATTTTGATAACTTTGCTGAAATCCGTAAATTTGTATCTTTCTGTAGACGTTTTGACTCGAGTGAAAAAAACAACAACAAACTGAGTATGTGGACAAACCGTGCGCATACTGTTGATCAAAGCAATTTCGAAATCAACCATGAAAGTTTTTAGAGTTAATCCATTTACTATATTTTTCAATTGTTCAAGCATGGCAGTGTATGCTGCTTGGCTTTTGTCGGTTAGAAAAAAGTAAACCAAGTGTACTGTATGACCATTAATAAGTGTATGAACTGTATAAAGTTACGAAAAAATCCTAGATAGTTTTAAACGTACCATCTAAACACCAATGTGACACTTCTATTATTATTATTATTATTATTATTATTATTATTATTACTAGCCAAGCTACAACCCTAGTTGGAAAAGAAAGATGCTATAAGCCCAGGGTCTCCAATAGGGAAAAATAGCCCAGCAATGAAAGGAAATAAGGAAATAAGGAAATAAATAAATGAGAAAAAAACATTCTAAAAATAGTAACAACGTCAAAACAGATATGTCATATGTAAACTATTAACAAGGTAAAAAACAAATGTCATATATGAACTATAGAAAGACTCATGTCCGCCTGGTCAACATAAAAACAATTGCTCCAACTTTGAACTTTTGAAGTTCTACTGATTCAACTACCCGATTAGGAAGATCATTCTACAACTTTGTAACAGCTGGAGTATTTGGATATTTTAAGTTTTTATTTGAAATAGATAACAAGTAAAGGCTCAATTTAACTAATTAACTATTATGAGGGGTAATTGTAAGGGGGTAACTGTCTTTGGGGGGTAGTTGTCCGCAGAGGGTAACTGTCTTGTAGCGGAACAGGGCAACTCGGGCATTTTACTTCCCACAGTAGGTAAACGAAGTATTGAAGTTTACGAATACTGTACATTAAAATAAAATATAAAATAACCGGTTAGAGGTACAGGTGATATTTCACAACAATAGTTACCTTCTTAATTTTCAGTACCTATAAATTAAACGCCGGAGGGATGGAATTGAAGAGATTCTGACAAAGCACAACATGCCAAGAATTGAACAGCTGAAAAGAGAGAGGATTTTTGAAAACAGAATTGAGTGGAGACGACAACTGATTCCACTGTCAGGCTGAAAGCCTACCTGGGAGTGGAAATAAGAAATAAGTTAGTTATAGGTAAAAAAAAATAGTCATTTGCTTGTGTTCCAAAAAATTCCCATTCCCATTGCCAAAATAAAACTCCATCTGACTTTTTCAGCCTAAAAACTAATAAAATGCAAAATTCATTCGAACAGCGTTTCGACACTTACATATAATATTTTGAAGGGGGAAAACCACTTACTCTTTATCCATCTAATCTATCGCTACTGGTGTATTTCAGCTACCAATTCTTCTGAAAATGTACTCACTGTGTGGGATCGAGAGAGTATCTTTTGTCTAATTGCTCTCCCTTTCTAATTACAGTCTCAAAAAGATTTCCTCGACATTCTCTTCTATATTGGAAATTAAATGATCAAATTTCAGCCATTTTTCTTATTTCTCCGGCACTCTGACATTCAGACATGGGGGGGAGGTCTGTACTAATGTTTCTGCTGAATAGGAAATTTATAAAAGCTACATTAGCCATAATAAGGATTTCAGTCACTTGAAACTATTCATGCTCAAATATTACTTCGATAAATAAGGCATTGATTCCCTTTGTAACCTTATGTAACAGGTTATCGCCTATAACAAAGTGTAATACTATTGACAAGGAGAAGACAATTTTTTTACTATTATTCTCATACTTAAGTTTAACTTACTGTTAATGCAAGTTTAAGAAAAATCTACGATGTACCGAACACTACAGTAAATTTCATACGTGTTGGAAGTTAAAAAAAAAGAAAAAAAAATCGACATGCTATTGGTTTTAAGTAGTAAAATAGTTCTGGATACTTCCGCTACAGCATTCATAAATATACTGCAAGTCTTTGTTTTCCATATCGTAAGGGAAATCAACTCTATCCTCACCTCAATGCAGGGATGAGGGGGGGGGGGGGCCGATAAGCCTAAACACATAAGTGGGAATTCCAACTTTTTCCTTTGTTTCCATAACTCTCCACTTCATGCAAAAAGATAAAAAAGTAAAACAGTGTTAGTTGGAATATTCGCAGCTGCGCTTAACAGATTTGAAAAGTAAACATATTCCTTCCCAGTACTTTCCTGAGACCTTTTCTTTCATCCAGTTATAATTCATCAGCATATGAAAACTCAAAGCGATTTCCCCTTTCCATATGCTGGTGTGGTCAATAGATTACATATTTCAGAATCCGTAGGAACAAAAAGAAGATTCAAAGTAATCCATTATACAATGAAGTAAAGTGATATTTTCCTAGTGGGTAATTTTTTTCCCTTGCGCATCCGGAACGTTAATTAAAAGGGCGTGTGTCGAGATGGTATCCAATCAGTTTGTGATAAAAAGCAGACTAGCACCAACTATATGTCATCGACAAAATAGCTTTGGAAAAAAGTCACAGGGTCGTAAGGCTCCCACCCTATCACTGCCATTATAGTGCAATTGAACTCATTTGGGCGCAGGTTAAAGACTATGTAGCCAAAAGGAATACATTTAAAATGGCAGATCTAACATCTTTGCTGCAAGTGACACTGTCATGCGTGACAGCAGAAAATTGGAAAAATGCCGTTAATCATGTTGAAGACATCATTATAAAAGACACAGAGAATGATGTTGCTGTGAATCAGTTTGTTGATTCATTTACTATAGAAGTAACTTCATCTGATGAAGAATAATACAGAACACATTAATGCTGAAAAACACTGGAGGATTATCTTGATTTAATTTAATGAAAACTTCTGTTTTATTTTGTTGTTTAGTTTTATCCTGTGATGGTAAACAACACATATTTTTGTAAACAATTTATTTTATGGGAAAAATCTTTATCGATTTCACTGCATACATTTGTTTTACTCCTTGTTTCTATGTTAGAGGTTTCATCCTCATATGAGAATTTACTTCCTGTTAACCAAGACAAATTTATTTTTATACTAAAACAGTGCCTTATTTTAAAGAAAATGTCTATTAATTCTATCGTTTCATTATCCTAAAATCCAAGAAATTGTTTTAATGGAGAAAAGTATTATTTTATGAAATATTTGACGTTTGGCACATTCATCAATTCTACAACAAATATGGTGAGAGAGAGAGAGAGAGAGAGAGAGAGAGAGAGAGAGAGAGAGAGAGAGAGAGAGACGATGCCAGGCTACAGATATCTCCAAGAACTTGACTACACATTTGATAATGTTCAAATATAAACTGATTCAATCAGAATTCAAATTACATTAAGATTCCAGTATTGTACTGAACTAGATTGATCGTAGGGTACAGAACGTTAAATTTTTATTTTCATCTGAGATGGATCTCTTCAAAGTTGTAGAAATACTGTGATCTGTATTAAAGGACATTTACTTGTCTCCCGTACTTTGTATGGTGCTCGAACTCTCTCTAAAAAAATTTTTTTACATGAATGTTTTTAAAATAAACAAAGCAATCAACTTTAAGAGCTGTTTTCGAAACACAAGGTCAACTTAATCCACAACAACCATTCAGCTTTTGTGTGACTGGAAAGAACCAGATTATGGGATTAAAAAGGAAATTTTACGACCGTATTAAAGGACCCGGAATGGAAGGATGCTGGGATTAGCTTGAGTCAGATTAAAAGTCTTGAGGAAGTTTGGCATCGCCGCAAACCTACTAGATGTTTCATGACATTCTGGACAGACTATAGTATGCAGACAGAAAGGGAACTTTGGTGTGAGCGCTATCTTTCAATGATGCTCTTTTGGAACTTTTTATTCCGCGAAATTTTTTGTTTTACTCACATTCGCAAAATTCCAGTTTGTGAATCCATCACTTACCGAAGTGTAACTAACCCAAGGTTGCAAATGGGGGAACTTTTTTTTCTGAAGAATTTCCCAAATTCCAATTATGCTGTCTAGTTCATAGCTGCATGAAAATGGAGTTGATAGTTGAACAGGAATTGATAGTAGTGTATACCCTTCAAAAAGATAAACTACTTTAATATTTAGATGGTTTAAGCGAAAATATTATCACAATTCTTACGTAACTATTTTGTCGGACAAGTCTGAAGTACTTGGTCTAGACAATTTAAATTTTTATTTTACTTAAAAAGAGACTTTTAAAAGATCCAAACAGAAACCCTTCTTTTACTGCCTTTGCCGATTCAATAATTGCCTAATGAGGAAAAATGTAGGGAACTATTCAAACAAGCAAGTGAGCCAGTTACTGCGATTTCTTTCAAAGTACCAAGAGCCATAATTTACTAATAGAAAGTCATTCTTTCAAAAATACTGTGCTGTATTAAATTATCCTCATGGCAAATAATTCAGCTTTGACATTGTTCAGTGGTGCAGCTTTAAATAACACCGAAGGAAAGTTTATTTTTTTCAAACTTGAACCTCATTTTAAGAGTAAACATCTTCCTAATATATGAACCCAATAACAATAGTTCTTTAAATTATAATTCTCAAGTAAACAACTTCAAATGATACAAAATTCTACATAAAATTAACTATTTTATGCAAACTGCTTATGTATGGTCGGTTTGCCAAGTCACCTACCAGCTCCTCCCACAAATGTACGACATTCTGCCTTCGCTTTCTGAAGTTACACAAGAGCATAGAGCAGTAACTTTTTCTCACCGTTCATTTTCCACTGTCAAATTTCAACAATTTACATGCTCTCAATACAAAAATTCATTGGAGACAGAATTTAATTTGATTATTGTAAATAACTTTAACGCTAACAGATTCCTTACGATACCATTGATCACATTCACATCTTATTTGTCTTGCCCATTCTCCCTTTTGTTTTTAACCATGATGCAGGTTCGCGGTACTTATTTTCAACCAAATGTTTGTTTATAAGTTCAATAACATCAATTTTACTAAAAATTAGTTATGGTTGCTCAAAGTGTGAGAGGTAGCGTTTAAAAACTCCATCAACGCCAACATAAAAAGTTTAAAACCTGTCTTTGTACTTTGTGTTAAGCTCACTGCCCTTGGCTTGCCTTAGTAAGAATCAAATTCCTACCGTATCTAGAGACCAATCACTTGCGGTTCTAAAAATGTGGGCAACAAAAGGCGATCGGGAGCTCTTACCCACAATGCATCACGAAAAAAGAACATAAGCTCTTACTGAATATACAACACCGAGAAAACAAAAGGCGATCGAAAACCAAGACATCATCAAAGAGGCATTTATTATATAACAAATTGAAATGGGGGTATAAAAACTTGAAAGGCCGTACACACACACACACACACACACACACACACACACACACACAAAAGGGCCCGTTTTCCTAGCATGTACTTAATTCCCCCGAAGGCTCTAATGATACCTTAGCCGTAAGAGCATTAAATTTTCAAAAGGGCATTTTAAAACCTGTGAAAGTATATACATATGTTACAGTAAGAACACGTCCTTAGGGATTACGCGTAATCCCTGAATATTTCAGTGAATACACGTAATCCCCGTTTCACTCGGGGATTTCACGTAATCACTGAATTTTCCAGTGATTACGCGAAATCCCTGAAATTAGACCTGTCATTTTACGTGTTCTTACTATTGAGCATTCAGATATACAGATATAAGCGTACTCATACCTTGAAAGCATCCCGTTTTCAGTATTAACTCTCTTTTCGCTCAGGTAACCTAATATGGACATCTAGGTTTTGAATCCTGTCTAATTTTTTATTCATCGAGGCAGGAACATAATCGACCGTTTCCAACGTCCTCAAATTTATAATTTCACAACGACCACTATAATTACTTAATAAAAACAAATGTCAGCAAGCTTTTGAGGCTTGACTTAATCATATACAGGTTTGTCAGGTAGTCGACTAAAATGTCGGATCTTCAACCTAGACATAACCAATCACTGCGACTGTTAAATGATGAATATACAGCACTAAGTGCTCTAATTCATGATACCACGTACCTTAAATGTTTTAATTTACATAGGATGCATAATTGTATGATATATACTTTTGAAACAGTGGTTCCAAATGTAGTTTACTGCCAAATGTCACACGCAGTACGGTACCTTCGTAAAACACTGAAATTACACTGGCAATATGTGTAACATATCTAAGGACCACCACACACTGACCTTGTAGCTTAAAGAGAAGGATGTACACTTGAAACTTACAATGGTACTCTACACGTACTTCCAAAAACTGTATAACACTGTTTAGAATTACTAACAAAATATGGTTTTACGGGTGATGTGGGTAGGATGAACCTGCGTCCTGATCAGTTGTCCAGGGAACCTGGGAGCGAAGGAGGAAACTTTGGGGGTAGGATGAACCTGCGTCCCGATCGGTTGTCCAGGGAACCTGGAAGCGAAGGAGGAAACTTTGGGGGTAGGATGAACCTGCGTCCCGATCGGTTGTCCAGGGAACCTGGAAGCGAAGGAGTTAACTTTGCGGGTAGGATGAACCTGCGTCCCGATCGGTTGTCCAGGGAACCTGGAAGCGAAGGAGGAAACTTTGGAAGTTGGATGAACCTGCGTCCTGATCGGTTGTCCAGGGAACCTGGAAGCGAAGGAGGTAACTTTGGGGGTAGGATGAACCTGCGTCCCGATCGGTTGTCCAGAGAACCTGGAAGCGAAGGAGGAAACTTTGGGGGTAGGATGAACCTGCGTCCCGATCGGTTGTCCAGGGAACCTGGTAGCGAAGGAGGAAACTTTGGGGGTTGGATGAACCTGCGTCCCGATCGGTTGTCCAGGGAACCTGGAAGCGAAGGAGGTAACTTTGGTCAGGCTCTTCTGCTGCTGCTTACAAAAACTTCAACTTAAATTACAGATTATCGAATGATCAATTGATTTTTTTCTGGTAAAAGTTGCTAAGAGTTTTTCCTCATGGCCTTTTGGGTTTTCTTTTATATTTCTTTACATTTGACACTAATTTCCTACAAAGTAAAAGATTTAACGACGTGGTTACGAGCGCTCAAAGTACAGAGGGAATTACGATATTCGACGTACTCCGAGTAAACTGAATCACAGTAAAAAAGCAAAAAGTATATTTAAACTGTTAGTCTTTCTTTATAGATATGGGAATCACAGGCTGCGATGATTTATTACATAATCAACATCAATTGGTCACCGAAATACTTAGGTAAATTTCAGTATTCAATTCTTTTATTTGTACCAGCTATATTGAAAATAAATATAACAGACAGTTGTGTGTCCCCTTGCTAATTCGTGAACTAACAATTTGTAGTTAAGATGCATCGTTGGCAACTGTCATCACATTATAAAAAAAAAAAAAGTAAAATTTGATTTCTATAACAATCGAAATCTCTGTCGGAAGAGTAGTATGCCTACAGATAATTCCTTAATCGTTTTGAAATTTTCATATATCCGACCTAAATTATGACCACGCTATCTAGTGTCAGTTACTGGAAGTAACAGTTATGAGTAAATCCTTAAGTGACACAATAGGGATGAATAAAAAAACCTTACTCAAAGAGATATCCTGCTAATTGGCTCAACCTTAAACCACAGAGTAATAAAAAGAATGGAAAAGTGTGGATCGCTTTCATGTAAAAAACCCTTCTTTCTTTCCAATACACTCATCTGGTGTCTTCCCTCCAAATATACATCAACGACAAATGCAGAGGTTTCTAGTCCACTGCAGGACAAAGGCCTCAAACATGTCCTTATTCATGCCTGGGGTTTGGCCATTTCATCATCACGCTGGCCATTTTAATTGGTGATGACGGGATACTTTAGTCTGATCGCTCACAGAAAACCCACCTAGTATGGGGGGCCCTGACTATTGTAGTACAGCTTTGCCGAACATGGCGATAAAATAAAATAGAAAGGTATCCCCACTCGAAATATATATGTAATTAAATATTTAAGAACTTATCAAATGTATGGATGTACTAATAAGTCAACCCTCTATCATTTAAATACATACAGTAATTATGGGCCTTTTCATTGAGGTACAATCAAACCACACCTACTATGCATATCAGACCCTATGACATACTGTTTTTCGCAAATATCTTTGAAACGAAAACTCGGATCAGCATGGTGCTTTGGCAAAGATTGTTTCACACACTCCGCTAAATTTTGACACTACTGTACATTGTCAAATGCTGCTAATTATGGCGTTTACTCTTGACTGTGAAGTCAAAAACCTGCGTGAGCCATTTACACATTCGAACAGGTGAGGCGTGACGTAGTAGTGACGTCCATTCATCCACTAACTCCGTCCCTGCCTTCCCCTACTACCACCATCCCTCCCTTTCCCTCCTTCCTACCCTACTCCTACTCCCTATTCCCGCCCTCTTTCACCTCCATACCTCCCTTTCATCTTCCTCAATCCTCCTCTCCCTCTCTCTCTCTCTCTCTCTCTCTCTCTCTCTCTCTCTCTCTCTCTCTCTCTCTCTGCACACGAAGAAATGAAGCTATGCACACATATAACTTATTTATAATGGCGGATAACTCGAATCTATATATATGTTAAGTATGGTAGGGTGTTTTATGTATGACCCTGATTCCTGTTCCAGCGCAACTTGTTGTTGCTTAATTATTGTATGAGGTTTGTTTGACAATTATACAACCATTGAAAGTTATACGAGTATGCGACCCTAATACCCATAGGTTATGTTGAACGTATGATGGGATGAAGTATGTAGGTCAGCTACATACTTGGTCATTTATAAGAAATTGTGTAAGAGATGGAAAGGATTGGGGTGGAACTGAAGTGGGAATCCGATGCAGAGTAAAAACTTAAAATGAGATTGAAGTGATAAATATATGAATAATTTATTCTAATATTAGGAAAAGGCTGCCATATGTTAAGAAGTCATTGCAGACATAAATAGACAGCGAGTATATGATGGCTGGATTAATACTATAAATGTCTGACTACATATTTTACTTTTCATATTCATCACTCTCGACAAACAGGTCATCTTCCTCATCACTGTTACCTTCTGCACTTACCAAATACGGTATAACAGTCAAAGAAGCAAGAACATCGATTACGATTGTTTGCATAAACGATCAAACTTTACTCGGCATATAATTTTTATTAATCAGTCATTAATTCGTCATACTTGTGTCTGGCTTCATATACCGTGTAGCCTCAAGAGAGAGAGAGAGAGAGAGAGAGAGAGAGAGAGAGAGAGAGAGAGAGAGAGAGAGGGGTAACAGCCATTCCCGTATGAGAGAGAGAGAGAGAGAGGGGGGGGGGATGAGGAAGGGGTAAGGGAGATATGGAGGAGAAAGAGGTAGGGGGATAAGGAGGGGAGTAAGAGGGGAGGAAAGGGAGTAGGGGAAGCCAGGAGTGGAGGTAGTGGGTGGATAGACGTCACAAATACGTCACGCCTCACCTGTTCGAATATGTAGTAGCTCACGCAGGTTTTTGTCTTCACAGTCAAGAGTAAACGCCATAATTAGCAGCATTTGACAGTGTACAATAGTGTTAAAAATTAGCGGAGTGTGTGAAACACTCTGTGCTAAAGCATCATGTTGATCCGAGTCTTCGTTTCAAAGATATTTGCGAAAAACAGTATGTCATAGGGTCTGATATGCATAGTAAAATACAAAAACTAAAACCCCAAATATTTGACAAAAGTTAAGAATTGTTCGAAAGGACAAGTTTGGTGGGTCGCGTAAAATCTATACGAATACGGAAAGCAGAGTATCGCAGTAACTGCCTGCCGTCCTCCGGCCATTTTCCATCGGCAGTCTTTGTGTGTTTTTAATCCCAGTATTTTGATTGAGGAAAATCCCATAACATAGAACCCGCATGCAGTGAATGGTGAACGTTATTCCAAAACTCTTTTGGCTGGGAATGGAAAAGCCATTTCTCCAAAGGTTCCAATATTCCCACAATGGAATGGAATGGAAAGAGATCCTCAAACAAAATTCCTTTAATATCAGAACGAATTCGGAGAGAATCGCTATATGATTGGGAATGCGATATGTACACAAACTGACAGCGCCGGTGATGACGAATTTAACTAGATTCACGCTAGGCTGAGTTCATTAAGTGGGTTGGACATTCTTCCATTACAGACATACACACGTAAAAATCACGGGGAAACTATATTTATGTATAAAAGTACCACAGGCAAAATTAAATAGAAATAATTGGGATAAGTCGGTGACTGACGTAGGAAGTTGTAGTTTTTCACAGATGGCAATGATATTACATTTCTGTATCCTCTATTTTAACGTTTAAACATTTCCAACTTGTTTTATAGGCTCAGTAAGCAACTTTAAACAAGAGTTGTATTAACACCACCCTGCAGCCTTTGGGAAGTGAAGGCCGATGTTTATAGAGATCGTGATGCAAGAGTTACAGCAATTTCTCTAACAACTCGGGACATTAATATTTATAATATTATTGATGAAGTGAAGCGAAAACTAGCACGTTCATAGGATGATAATCCAAGTGGCTATTTGGTAACTGTCTACGTAAATGTAAATTTTCGAGATGTCATGAGTATGATTTTCTTAAGCCTATAAAATGGTACTTAATATTAAGATCCCACCCTATCCTAAAACATATATATAACAACCTAATGACCTTTCTTTATTAGATAGCGAATTATCAAAACTTCCACCGATTTCCTACGTATAAACTATGTCTTCAAGCAAAGGCTGTTCGTCCCTATCTCTGAGGTGAGGAATATACTACTGCGTCTTAAGAGAAAATTTAGGTGTCTTTTTGCACCATTATAAATAATATTAAGACAAAACTATTAGAAAATTAGCAAAATACAAAAAATAACTTTTCTCCAAATTGTAATATTTTGCATTATCAAACCAAACTGAGGGTCTTAAACTTCACACGGGCCAACAGAGGCCTTCGTTATATAATAAACATATAGAAATTGAGGCATAAAAACTTGAAAGGCCGTGCAATAAAGCCCCCTTTTCTTCGCATATATTAAATTCCCATGAGGCTCTAATCCTATTTAAGACACAAGAACATAACATTTTCCTACGGCTATTTTATAACATCTGAAAGTATATGCATACAGATTTAAACCCATTCAAAACTTATAAGTTTTTATTATTGACTACACCTCCTTTCGCACGCGTAACCTAATATGGGTAAACAGGGTTTGTATCCTGTCCAATTTCATCGAGGCAGGAAAACTCGACGGTTTCCCAAGCCGTCGAATTTGTAAGTTCTCTTACTGATTACTTACTAAAACAAATGTCAGCAAGGTTTTAAGGCTTGACTTAATCATATTCATGTTTGTTAGTTAGACGACCAGACCGACTAAAATGGCGGATTTTCAACCTAAACATTACCAATGAATGCAGCTGTTAAAAGGCGAATATGCAGTACAATAGGCTCCAATTCTACATTACTTCATACCTTATACGCTTTAATTTACATACAATGCATACTGTAAGATATTTATACTCTTGAAACACTAAGTTTCCAAATGGAGACTACTGTCAAATGTCATCCATGGTAGGGTAGGCTACCTTCGTAAAACACTGAAACTACACTGACAATACGAATAACTTATATCTAAGGACCACCAAACTCACATGCTGTATCTTCAAGGCCAGGCTGAATACCTAACTTACGACGTAAGTTTTCAAGTACTCCCAAAGACAGTATTATACTTATCAAAATTACTTGCCAAAATATTGTTTGAAGGGTGTTGTTGGAAGACTGAACCTGCGTCCCGATCGGTTGTTCAAGGAACCTGGAAGAGAAGGAAGTAGCTTTGGTCACGCCTCCTCCTCTTCTTCTGTTTACAAAAACTTGAACTTAAAATATAGACTATTGAATGATCTAGTGATTTTTATCTGGCACAAGATAAAAAAAAACGTTTTTCCATTTGACTTAGATTTTTCTTCTATTTTTCTTTACATTAGACACCAAATAAAAGACTTGAAGTGGTTACGAGCCCTAAAAGTATTGAGGTTATTACGGTATTCGATGTATTCCTTGAGTAAATTGAATCACAGTAAAATAGCATAAAGTAAATTGAAACAGTATTTCTTTATAGATTTGGGAATCGCAAGCTGCGATGATATATTACATAATCGAAATCAATTGGATACAAAAATACTTTAGTAAATCCCAGTATCTAATTATTAATTGGTAACAGCTATATTGAAAATAAATATAAAAAGCAGTTGTGTGTGTCTTTGCCAAGTCATGAAGCATCGTTGGCAACTGTCATCTGATAAAAAAAAAAAATTGATTTCAAAAATAATTGAAGACTCCGTCGGAAGAGTAGTAGGCCTACAAACAATAATTATTTTTTTTTTTATTCATAATGCCGACCTAAATTATGACCACGCTATTTATTCTCAATTACCAGAAGTAATATTTGTGGGTGGATCCTTAAGGGGCAATTGGGATGGATAAAAAACCTGACCCGAAGAGATACCCTACGTCTCAACCTTAAACCACTAAGTAATAAAGAGAATGAAAAAGGTGTGGATCGCTTACATGTAAAAACCCTTTTCTTTCTGATACTCTCATCTGGTGTCTTCCCTCCAAGTATACAACAACAACAGATGCAGAAGTTTCTAGTCCACTACAAGAATAAAACCTCAGACATGAGCTTATTCATGTCTGGGGTTTGGCCATTTCATCATCACGCTGGTCATTGTAAATTGGTGATGGGGTTGGAGACTTTAGTCTGATCGCTCACAGCAACCCACCTAGTATGGGTGGCCCTGACTATTATAGTACAGCTTTACTGATCATGGCGCTACAAAAACCCTTTCACCACAAAGGTAAACCCACTCAAAATATATGTTTAATTAAATATTCAAAAACTTATCAAATGCATGGGTGTACTGATAAGGAGTCAACCTTCTATCATTTAAATACATACAGTAATTATGGGCCATTTCATTGAAAAAAGTACGTATGTAACAAGCAAAGACCAATCAAACCTCCACACCTAGAAGAAGAAGAAAAAAAAATATTGCAATTTTGGTGGGTCGAGCAAAATCTATCCGAATACGGACATAGCCCAGAATCAGAGACTGCCCGCCATCCTCCAGACGTTTTCCATCGGCAGTCTTTGTGCGTTTTAAATTCCAGTATTTTGATAGAGGAAAATCTCATAACATAGAACCCGCATGCGGCAAATGGTGAACGTTATTCCAAAACCCTTTTGACTGGGAACGGAAAACCCATTCCTCCAAAGGTTCCAGTATTTCCACAATGGAATGGAATGGAAATTGATCCTCAAACGAAATTCCTTTAATACCCTATCGAATTCGGAGAGAATCCCTAAATGATTGGGAATGCGATATGTACACACAACAAGCTGGCAGGGCCGGTGATGGCGAATTTGACGGCATTCACGCTAGCCTGAGTTCATTAAGTGGGCTGGACATTATAATCTGGTTTTATTGGAATACGTTCATGTGTAAAACTACCACAGGCAAAAATTAAACAGAAAACATGGAAGTCTGTGAGTGACGTAGGAAGTTGGTTTTCTGCCCAATGCCAATGATATAACATTTCTGCATCATCTACAGTACTTCAATGTTTAAACATGTCCAACTTGATTTATAGGTCCAGAAAGCAACTTTAAACTTGCAGCTTTTGTAATGTGAGGCCCGATGTTTATAGAGATCACGATGCAATTGTTACAACAATTTCTAAAACAACTCAGGATATTGATATTAATAATGTTAATGGAGAAGAGGTGAAGAGAAAATTAACACCACCGCAGTCGAACATAGACGAGAAGTGGGGCAAAATAGCAAGTCTAAGAAATTTCTTTTGCTTAGGTCTTCATAAATCTCTGAAAGTTTGGGGTAAAATTTTGCACTAACTCTGCTGGGAAATCCTTGTTGTGTTGCTTATTGAAGTGCTGCATAGTTGCATCCTATTGACAGATAAGTTGTGTTGCCAGTAATAGGGCTTCAACAAAAGAAAAATAATTCATATTCGTTTTCTATCTGGTAATTGTATATTCCAGTTTTGAGATAAGACTGTTAGACGTATTTGGATCCATCTTAATGTAACACTACTTATATACGGATACTCTAATTTCATGCTCCAATAAAGTAATTTAACTGATAAAAAAAAATAATGTAATTCCTGAAATCTAGATCTCGCTCTACAACTCCGTAGTATTGTAACATGACTAAATTTTCTTGCCTTTGCAACCAAATCTTGGCACAAAATTTTCTCAGTCCCAGTTTTATAGCGTACACAGCAATAATACAAAAGAGAATTTTATTTCTGCGCACACGACTGTCCATTTTCTCGTTACTCTTTCAGCAATCAGCCCTGCAGCCGCCATCAGGCTTTCACTGCTCAACTGTCATCGTTTGGATGCAAGCATTAAAAACTTTACAGCAATTTGGCTCGAAGAGAAACAAAGTTCACCGAACAATGTTCTGTCATTTAGACGAAGCAAAAGCGGTCTGCTTGTCGTAACTAACTACTTTCGCATGCTTTGAATAGTGGTCAGTCATTTGAAAGGTGGACATTTTCAAAGCAATTATACCAATAATAAATTAAAAACATTCATGCCGTTAGACATACTTTTGATTCTGGGACTCGGCATAAAATGTAAGGAATGAAAATTAATATAATTGAAGTTACCAGGAAATATAACTACTGAACGGGGCAATTCGGGCATTTTACGTTTCACAGTAGGTGAACAAGTATAGAAGATTGCGGAGACTGGACAACAAAACATAAAATAACCAGTTAGAGGTAAAGGAGCTATTTCACAATAATAGTTTTCATCTTAATTTTCAGTTAATTTATGGTAAATTATTTTTGTCAGAAAAAATTAACATCCCCATGGCTAAAATGATACTTCATAATTTTTTTCCACCGACTTTTAAAATAATAAAATGAAAAATTCATTGGAATGTTTCGACAGTATGCTAAATAATAATACCCATTTCTACGGGGGAAACCCATTACCCTTTTTAAACCTTCAATCTCTATTACTGATGATACATACCAGCTACTGATTCTAGTGAATAGGTACTCATAGTGTGCGAGCAAGAGAGCTCGTGTGGTTGTCCAATTTCTCTTCCTCTCTAATTTGTCTCAAAAAATTTTGTCCTCGAAATTATCTTCTATGTCTAGAGATTAAATTATTAAAATCTGTAATTTACCTGAGATTTCTGCTTTTTTTCCCTCTAGGACTCAAACATTCAGAGATGGGAAAAGTCTGCCAAGAGTTTTTCCTCTAATTCGGGAATTTATAAAACCTATATTAGCCATGATAAGGATTTCTGCTACTTGAAACTTTATTCATGCTCAAATCTTACTTGCTAAAATGAAAATAACATTCCTTCGTAAAATTATGTAGCAGATAATCCCCTATAATTACAATTCAATACACCTGACGTGCAAAAGGCTTTAATCAATCTTTTCCTTATTCATTACGTACGAACATGGCGGCAGATCTATCCCAGCCCGGGACCGTGATTTTGGAGAGACCACTTTGTGGCTTGCCCTACTGAAGTTCTGGTGACCATATATTCTTCAGAAACTAGAACCGAAACCAGACACTTTAAACATTTTAATGTTCAGTTATAAACAAATTTGGTTTTTAACTGAAGACAAATTTACGATGTACCGAAAATCACATAGTTGTTAAAGTTAAAAACAAATATAGAACTGAAACCGCTCATAGTTTTTACCCCAATGATTTCAACATTGAAAATTAAAAGTACTTGTTTTGAGGAACTGCTAGAATCTTTGATCAATAATTTGTTCAAACTTAAGTGCTGTGCAGACAAATTATTGGTTCCAGAAACTTACGCTACAAGCATTGTTTAAAGGTTTAAAAGACACCCATGAATGGCAGAGGCAACGGACAGTGACATTCCCCTATCAAGCAGCACAATGCCCTAGAGAATGACCATATACACGTATGATTAGCGTTCAAGCCCCTTCTCTGCCCAAGCTATGACCAAGAAGAGCCAGGCAATGGCTGCTGATGACTCAGCAGATAGACCTATAGGCTCTCTCAAATCACCCATCCTTAGCTCACTAGGATGGCGATTGCAGAGAACGATGGAACTAACGAGTTTGAGCGGGACTCTACCCCAAGTCTGGCGATCACTAGTCAGTGACGCATACAGACACTTTGTCCTTCATATCGTTAGGGAAATAAACCCGATCCTCATCACAACACAGCAATATGGGGAATAAAGGCTAAGCCTAAACAAACAAGTGTGAGATCTACATTTTTTCTCCTTTTCCGTAACTCTCATTTCATACAAAAAAAAAAAAAATCCACATTTTAGAATCCGTAAGAACCGAAGAAAATTTAAAGGACTACCTTATATAATAAAGTAATATCTAAGTTTTCAATGAGTAGGCACATTTATTTTTTTCTTACGAACCCGGAACGTAATTAAAAGGGCGTGTGTTGTATTGGTATCCAATCAGTTTGTGATAAAAAGCATCCTAGCACCAACTGGTATGCAGACAGAAAGGGAACTTTGGTGTGAGAGCTATCGTTTAATGCGTAACTGACCCAAGTTTGCAAAATAGTTATTCTTGAGAATTTCTCAAACTTCCAATTATGCTGTCTCGTTCATAACCGTAATTTTGGCAAGTTGCTGATGAACACGGAGTTGATAGGGTAACTGGAATTGACAGTACTACATATTTTTCAAAGAGCAACGACTTTAATATTTAGATGATTTAAGTGAAAGGAATATCACAATACTTATGTAACTATTTTGTCGGCCAAGTCTGCAGTGCTTGGTCTAAAACATTTCAAATTTTGTTACTTTTAAAGAGACTTAATACCCATACACACACTTCTTTAACTAACTTTGCCGATTCATTAGTTAACTAATTGGGAAAAATGTAGGGAACTATTAGAAGAAGCAAATTAGCCAGTTGGTGCGATTTCTTTTAAAGAATCAAAAACCCTAATTTACGGATAAAACGTTATTCTTTTAAAAATACTGTTCTGTATTAAATTTGTCCTCATGGCCAATAATTCAGCTTTCATATTGCTCAGTGGTGCAGCTTTATATAATACGTTAGAAAAATTTATTTTCCCAAACTTGAACGGCATTTTAAGAGTAAACATCTTCCTAATATTTGAACCCAATAAAAATATTTCTTAAAATTATAGTTTTCACGTAAACAACTTACAATGATAAAAAATTCTAAACAAAATTAGCTATACTTCAAGCAGACAGCTTATGTGTGGTCAGTTTGACAAGTCACTTACAGGCTCCTCCCACAAATGTACGACATTCTGCCTTCGCTTTCTGAAGTTACACAAGAGCATACCACAGTAAATTTACCTCACCGTTCATTTTTCACTTTCATTTAAAATTTCAACATAATTTACATTCAATATAAAATTTCATTTAGGACAGAATTTCATTTAATTAGTGTAAACGATGCTATCGCCAACAGATTCCTTATGATACCATTGATCATATTCACATCTATTTGTCTTGCCCCTTTTCCCTTCTGTTTCTACACATCATAAAGGTTCACTGGTACTTGATATTCTACTGAAGTTTTGTTTTCAGTGCAATCATAGTAATTTCACAAAATTAGTTATGGTCGCTCAAATTGCGAGTGCTAACACGCTTGAACTCCAACACACACAAAATACCTTGTCTTTGTATTTGTGTTAAGCTTATTGCCCTTGGCTTGGCTTGGTAAGAATCTCTAGTTCCTATCGTATCTAAAGATCAATCACTCACAGTTTTAAAAATGTAGGTAACAAAATGCGATCGGGTGCTCTTATCCACAATGCAATGCATCTTGGAAAAATAAAAGTAGAACACGATCTGTTGATGAATATACAACACAAAGAAAACAAATGCCATAGAAAACGAAGAACTGAAACTCTCACAGAGTGACGACGTTCATGTTTAGCATGTATTTAAAGGATGATAATCCAATTGGCTAATTAGTAACTGTCTAGGTAAGGGTAAATGTTCGAAATGTCAAGAGTATGATTTTCTTATACAGCCTCTAAAAGGCGACTTACTATAAAAAGAATCCCGCCCTATCCCATTTAACAATAATAAGAATAGGGAAGTGGGGAATATGGGAAAAGGAAGAGTACCCCTGGATATAATCCAGTTTATAGCTCAAAGGCAGGTACTCGGGATGGGAAAGATTAAGGAAATAGAGAGAAAGAGAAGTACAGGAGAAGAATAAAAGAGATGGGCAGACCCTCTTGCGATACTAGGGAATTGGTGTATTGGTTTAATTTTTTGTATATAAAAACCTCATTACCTTTGTTAATCAATTGGTAAATTATCAAACCTTCCATCAATTTCTTATGTAGCCTATATACTGTACGTCCTCAAGCAAAGGTGGTTATTATTATCATTATTACTTGCTAAGCTACAACCCTAGTTGGAAAAGCAAGATATTACAAGCCCAGGGGCTCCAACAGGGAAAATAGCCCAGTGAGGAAAGGAAACAAGGAAAAATGAAATATTTGAAGCAGTGTAACATTAAAATAAATATCTCATATATAAACTATATAAACTTTAATAAAACAAGAGGAAGAGAAACAAGATAGAATATTGCGCCCGAGTATACCCTCAAGCAAGAGAACTCTAACCCAAGACAGTGGAATACCATGGTACAGAGGTTATGGCGCTACCCCAGACTAGAGAAAAATGGTTTGATTTTGGAGTGTCCTTCTCCTAGAAGAGCTGCTTACCATAACTAGAAAGTCTCTTCTACCCTTAGAAAGAGGAAAGTGGCCACTGAACAATTACAGTGCAGTAGTTAACCCCTTGGATGAAGAATTGTTTGGTAATGTCAGTGTTGTCAGGTGTATGAGGACAGAGGAGAGTATGTAAAGAATATGCCAGACTATTCAGTGTATGCGTAGACAAGGGGAAAATAAACCGTAACCAGGGAGAAGGATCCAATGTAGTACTGTCTGGCCAGTCAAAAGACGCCATAGTTCTCTACTGGTAGTATCTAAACGGGTGGCTGGTGGTTTAGTCCATGGGAAATAGCTTTTTAGGTCAAACAAATTGCAATATTTTGTTTTGTTGCATGAACATGTTATATGGACTCTTAGAAACACCATATCCAAAATGGGACAAATTCGGCCATTTTGAAGTTGTGAAAATAACACTTTAAACGTTTTCGGAGGGTACATTTTTCCGTATTTTCCCGTTTTTCTCCAAAACGGTTCATCGTACGGGTAAGAGCTATTGGTACAAAAACGATAGAAAATTAAATTCTGCACATGTTTGTCTCCGTAAGTATTTACCCTAAAATTGAAAGCTTTTGCGCAAACAAGCCCGGAATTGGAATACACACATTTTGGAGAAACTGAAAAAATTGACTTTGTACTCACATTTACCTGAATATCTCTTAAACTACTAACTTTACGGTAAAATGTCATAGAATTGCTCATTTAGAGTGAAGATATTTCTTTATTTTGGCGTATTTACTTTCCATTATATCTTGATATTTTGAAAAAGAAACACACACACACACACACACACACACAAATAGACGCAATTTTAATCCATGCAAAACAGATGAAAATAGAAGGTTCAGTAAAACAAATTGCAATAGTTTATTCTATGCACGAATGTATCATTTGGACTCTTTGGAACACCACAGTAAATAATATGACAAATTCGGCCATTTTGAATTTGAGTAATTCCATATTCAAAATGGCGACCGTTCTCACTGTTTGAACTGACGTATCTTAAATTTCCACTTTTTAATGCCTGCATGGCCGATAACAGAATATTCTGTTAGCACGAAGCAAGCTTCTGCCACTTCATTGCGGATAATGTTGACCACAATACAGTAACAATTACTGGAAAGGACACTTATCATGGCATGGGTCTGATGTGTGCAGTCACACCACCAGTAGCCACATCTCAAACAGTCATTCGGAATTCAGAATATTTTAAGACCAAGCCAAAAAGTATTGCATTAAAAAGGTATAGAAAACTTGGAAAAGTGAGAGACATGTTGAACTCCAAAACAGTATCGTCCATTGTCCATGATGACATCAGAGAACATCTTGATACCCTTTGGAAGATTTCATTTCCTTATAAATGCAACAGGCCAGGATGGTCCGGCTTTATGCAGACCATTACCCGAGGTAGCCAATTAGGAAAACCATCCTTCCACTTCTTACCAATGGTTGACTTGGATCCAAACAATTTAAGCTGTATCTTTACTACCCTGATGTTTGTAAATGACGAGTACATGAAATACAATATATTGCCTGTCTTCACATTTGATCATCCTTGTGGCTCAAGGCAAGGCATATCATCAGCCATGAAAACTAACTCAAACATATTGTTCTCATCCTAGGGCCATTCCATACCTTAATGAGCTTCCTGG
>NC_090729.1:125782809-125787809 GCF_036898095.1 Palaemon carinicauda
TTTTTTCATAAAATGACTGTCAAAAAGAGGGTATTTTATGATACAATGACTGCAAGAAAGAGGGTATTTTATGATACAATGACTGCAAAAAAAAGAGTATTTTATGATACAATGACTGCAAAAAATAGGGTATTTTATGATACAATGACTGCAAAAAATAGGGTATTTTATGATACAATGTGTGCAGAAAAGAGGGTATTTTATGATACAATGACCGCAAAAAAGAGGGTATTTTATGATACAATGACGGCAAAAAAGAGGGTATTTTATGATACAATGACTGCAAAAAAAAAGTGTATTTTTGATACAATGACTGCAAAAAAGAGGGTTTTTTTGATACAATGACTGCAAAAAAGAGGGTATTTTATGATACAATGACTGCAAAAGAGAGGGTATTTTATGATACAATGACTGCGAAAGAGACGGTATTTTATGATACAATGACTTCAAAAAAGAGGGTATTTTATGATACAATGACTTCAAAAAAGCGGTATTTTTTGATACAATGACTGCAAGAAAGAGGGTATTTTATGATACAATGACTGCAAAAAAGGGGTATTTTATGATATAATGACTGCAAGAAAGAGGGTATTTTGTGATATAATGTCTGCAGAACAGAGGGTATTTTATGATACAATGACTGTAAAAAAGAGGGTATTGTGTGATGGTGTCTGCAAAAAAGAGGGTATTTTATGATACAGTGCCTGCAAAAAGAGGGTATTGTATGATGGTGTCTGCAAAAAAAGAGGGTATTTTATGATACAGTGCCTGCAAAAAAGAGGGTATTGTGTGATGGTGTCTGCAAAAAAGAGGGTATTTTATGATACAGTGCCTGCAAAAAATAGGGTATTGTTTGATAGTGTCAGCAAAAAAAAAGAGGGTATTTTATGATACAGTCCCTGCAAAAAGAGGGTATTGTATGATAGTGTCTGCAAAAAAGAGGGTATTTTATGATACATTGCCTGCAGAAAAGAGGGTATTGTATGATAGTGTCTGCAAAAAAGAGGGTATTTTATGATACAGTGTCTGCAAAAAAGAGGGTGTTGTATGATAGTGTCTGCAAAGAAGAGGGTATTGTATGATACAGTGTCTGCAAAAAAGAGGGTATTGTATGAAACAATGTCAGCAAAAAAAGAGGGTGTTTTATGATACAGTTTCAGCAAAAAAGAAGGTATTTCATGATACAGTGTCTGCAAAAAAGAGGGTATTGTATGATCGTGTCTGCAAAAAAGAGGGTATTGTATGATATTGTCTGCAAAGAGAGGGTATTGTATGATACAGTGTCTGCAAAAAAGAGGGTATTGTATGATACAGTATCAGTAAAAAAGAGGGCATTGCATGATACAGTTCCTGCAAAAAAGAGGGTATTTTATAATACAGTTATTGTAAAAGAGGAGTGTATTGTTTGATACATTCTCAGCAAAAAAGAGGGTATTGTATGATACAGTATCAGTAAAAAAGAGGGCATTGCATGATACAGTGACTGCAAAAAAGAGGGTATTTTATGATACAGTATCTGTGAAAAAGAGGGCATTGCATGATACAGTGACTGCAAAAAAGAGTGTATTTTATGATACAGTGACTGTAAGAGAGGAGTGTATTGTTTGATACAGTCTCAGCAAAAAAGAGGTTATTGTATGATACAGTATCTGTGAAAAAGAGGGCATTGCATGATACAGTGACTGCAAAAAAGAGTGTATTTTATGATACAGTGACTGTAAGAGAGGAGTGTATTGTTTGATACAGTCTCAGCAAAAAAGAGGGTATTGTATGATACAGTATCAGTAAAAAAGAGGGCATTGCATGATACAGTTCCTGCAAAACAGAGGGTATTTTATGATACAGTGACTGTAAGAGAGGAGTGTATTATTTGATACAGTCTCAGCAAAAAAGAGGGTATTGTATGATACAGTATCAGTAAAAAAGAGGGCATTGCATGATACAGTGACTGAGAAAAAAGAAGGTATTTTATGATACAGTGACTGTAAGAGAGGAGTGTATTGTTTGATACAGTCTCAGCAAAAAAGAGGGTATTGTATGATACAGTATCAGTAAAAAAGAGGGCATTGCATGATACAATGACTGCAAAAAAGAGGGTATTTTATGATACAGCGACTGTAAAAGAGGAGTGTATTGTTTGATACAGTCTCAGCAAAAAAGAGGGTATTGTATGATACAGTATCAGTAAAAAAGAGGGCATTGCATGATACAGTGACTGCAAAACAGAGGGTATTTTATGATACAGTGACTGTAAGAGAGGAGTGTATTGTTTGATACAGTCTCAGCAAAAAAGAGGGTATTGTATGATACAGTATCAGTAAAAAAGAGGGCATTGCATGATACAGTGACTGCAAAACAGAGGGTATTTTATGATACAGTGACTGTAAGAGAGGAGTGTATTGTTTGATACAGTCTCAGCAAAAAAGAGGGTATTGTATGATACAGTATCAGTAAAAAAGAGGGCATTGCATGATACAGTGACTGCAAAACAGAGGGTATTTTATGATACAGTGACTGTAAGAGAGGAGTGTATTGTTTGATACAGTCTCAGCAAAAAAGAGGGTATTGTATGATACAGTATCAGTAAAAAAGAGGGCATTGCATGATACAGTGACTGCAAAACAGAGGGTATTTTATGATACAGTGATTGTAAGAGAGGAGTGTATTGTTTGATACAGTCTCAGCAAAAAATAGGGTATTGTATGATACAGTATCTGTGAAAAAGAGGGCATTGCATGATACAATGACTGCAAAAAAGAGGGTATTTTATGATACAGCGACTGTAAAAGAGGAGTGTATTGTTTGATACAGTCTCAGCAAAAAAGAGGGTATTGTATGATACAGTATCAGTAAAAAAGAGGGCATTGCATGATACAGTGACTGCAAAACAGAGGGTATTTTATGATACAGTGACTGTAAGAGAGGAGTGTATTGTTTGATACAGTCTCAGCAAAAAAGAGGGTATTGTATGATACAGTATCAGTAAAAAAGAGGGCATTGCATGATACAGTGACTGCAAAACAGAGGGTATTTTATGATACAGTGACTGTAAGAGAGGAGTGTATTGTTTGATACAGTCTCAGCAAAAAAGAGGGTATTGTATGATACAGTATCAGTAAAAAAGAGGGCATTGCATGATACAGTTCCTGCAAAACAGAGGGTATTTTATGATACAGTGACTGTAAGAGAGGAGTGTATTGTTTGATACAGTCTCAGCAAAAAAGAGGGTATTGTATGATACAGTATCAGTAAAAAAGAGGGCATTGCATGATACAGTGACTGCAAAACAGAGGGTATTTTATGATACAGTGACTGTAAGAGAGGAGTGTATTGTTTGATACAGTCTCGGCAAAAAAGAGGGTATTGTATGATACAGTATCTGTAAAAAAGAGGGCATTGCATGATACAGTGACTGCAAAAAATAGGGTATTTTATGATACAGTGACTGTAAGAGAGGAGTGTATTGTTTGATACAGTCTCAGCAAAAAAGAGGGTATTGTATGATACAGTATCAGTAAAAAAGAGGGCATTGCATGATACAGTTCCTGCAAAACAGAGGGTATTTTATGATACAGTGACTGTAAGAGAGGAGTGTATTGTTTGATACAGTCTCAGCAAAAAAGAGGGTATTGTATGATACAGTATCAGTAAAAAAGAGGGCATTACATGATACAGTTCCTGCAAAAAAAGAGGGTATTTTATGATAGTGACTGTAGGAGAGGAGTGTATTGTTTGATACAGTCTCAGCAAAAAAGAGGGTATTGTATGATACAGTATCTGTAAAAAGAGGGCATTGCATGATACAGTGACTGCAAAACAGAGGGTATTTTATGATAGTGACTGTAAGAGAGGAGTGTATTGTTTGATACAGTCTCAGCAAAAAAGAGTGTATTGTATGATACAGTATCAGTAAAAAAGAGGGCATTGCATGATACAGTGACTGCAAAACAGAGGGTATTTTATGATACAGTGACTGTAAGAGAGGAGTGTATTGTTTGATCCAGTCTCAGCAAAAAAGATGGTATTGTATGATACAGTATCAGTAAAAAAGAGGGCATTGCATGATACAGTGACTGCAAAACAGAGGGTATTTTATGATAGTGACTGTAAGAGAGGAGTGTATTATTTGATACAGTCTCAGCAAAAAAGAGTGTATTGTATGATACAGTATCAGTAAAAAAGAGGGCATTGCATGATACAGTGACTGCAAAACAGAGGGTATTTTATGATACAGTGACTCTAAGAGAGGTGTGTATTGTTTGATACAATCTCAGCAAAAAAGAGGGTATTGTATAATACAGTATCAGTAAAAAAAAGAGGGCATTGCATGATACAGTTCTTTCAAAACAGAGGGTATTTTATGATACAGTGACTGTAAGAGAGGAGTGTATTGTTTGATACAGTCTCAGCAAAAAAGATGGTATTGTATGATACAGTATCAGTAAAAAAGAGGGCATTGCATGATACAGTTCCTTCACTTCTACGAAGAGCGATAAACTTCTTCCCATTTGTTGGAAGGATGTGGAACGCCTTTGAAGATGTTCAACAATGCAAAATGACTGCAACTGGAATGAAGACTCAAATCGACCAATTCAACGAAAACCTGAAATCCTTTTGGATACTCCCAAGACTGCTTCCGGATTTGAATACAGAAAAACCTTTCTGTACACTCGAAAATGGAGCGGTTAGTAACCTCATGTTGGCAGGTGCTGCAGGTTGTCTTTTCCTTGGAGCAATCATTGCGATGAGTGTTATGTCTTCTAAGAAAGAGGAAAAAAGAGCAAATGCCCAACAGGAGGAAGCTAACGATATTGAAGAAACCGGTGACGCTTATGGAACAGAGGAGAAGACAGAAGAAAACTCTGACACTTTGGAGATTGAATTGGAAGACACGTCAAGTGAAGAAGAAATTTTCGAATCTTCTGAAGAAACAGAAAATGGTGAAGAATTGCAAGGAAATTATCAAGTAGAAATTATGGAAGCAGCGGAGGATAATGAAC
>NC_090729.1:125790309-125835309 GCF_036898095.1 Palaemon carinicauda
TATTAACATTATTATTTCTTCCACATTTTTTAAATTTCATTTCTGAACAGTTTTTCTATTTTTCTTTTTCAGATAAAACAAGCCCACAAATGGATAATTTAAAGACACTCATTCGAAAACTTGACAACGAAGAGAAATGCATAAAATGGTTAAAAGAGGTTGGAATCATGCATTGTTATTATTATTATTATTACTGCTAGCCGAGCTACAACCCTAGTTGGTAAAGCAAGATGCTATGACCCCAAGGGCTCCAACAGTGAAAATGTGCAAATGGGCACTCAATGAATCTAGGAGGAAACGTGAATGGGTGGCGTTGTTCTAAAAGGGACTGTAGAAGAAAAAGGAGTACGAACGAATATTTGGCTTGTTATATCAAGGCTGCCTTTTGAGGATATAACTCTTCGTTTATTCATGGGCGTATGAGCTGACTTCAATAAAATAATGCGAGAGAGAACTTGGAGTAAATAAAAACACAACGGTTGACTGGAACAATTACATGCGAGAGGTATGTCTTTGGAAGCTTCTTAGATATCCTGATGTAATTGGAGGACCAGGTATGAGCTAATGATGGGGGGTTTCGGGGAGACTATAGGTCTACCTGTTGAGTCACCAACAGCCAATGCCTCGCCACCCTTGGCTCTAGCTTGGGTGGAGAGGCGGCTTGGGCGCTGATCAAATCTGTATATGGTCAGTCTCAAGGGCACTGTCACTGTCCATTGCCTCTGCCATTCATGAGTGACCTTTAAACCTTTGAATTTAATTACGAGTTCTCTTGCTTGAGAGTACACTTGGGCACACTATTTTATCTTATTTCTCTCCCTCTTGTTTGGTTAAAGTTTTTATAGTTTATATAGGAAATAGTTATCTTAGTGATGTTACTGTTCTTAAGATATTTTATTTTTCCTAGTTTCCTTTCATCACTGGGAAATTTTCCCTGTTGGGGCCCGTGGGCTTATAGCATCCTGCTTTTCTAACTACGGTTGTAGCTTAGTAAGTAGTAATAATAATAAAAATAATAATTAATAATGATAATAACAATAATAAAAATAATAATTATCATCATTATTATTTTAATGATGTTACTGTTCTTAAAATATGATATTTTTCCTTGTTTCCTTTCCTCACTGGGCTATTTTCAATATATATATATATATATATATATATATATATATATATATATATATATATATATATATATATATATATATATATATATATATATATAATTTCACAGTGACTCATCAGCCCCATGTTGTGAGATTACACGTCTCCACAAAAAAGATATGACAAAAAATTTAACTACTTTGAAAATAAAAAACAAAATTACTTAAATGATGATTTTATATATATATATATATATATATATATATATGTATATATATATATATATACATATGAGAGAGAGAGAGAGAGAGAGAGAGAGAGAGAGAGAGAGAGAGAGAGAGAGAGAGAGAGATTTAATATAATCCATCCATGGTCCCTGCCACAAAAATAAAAAAAAAGGAAAGAAGGTAAAACACGAAACCAAAAGCCCCAAAAACTCTCGAATGATCTTTCCTCTCCTTCAAAAGTCCACAACTAGTCCATGGGAAATAGCTTTTTAGGTCAAACAAATTGTAATATTTTGTTTTATTGCATGAACATGTTATATGGACTCTTAGAAACACCATATCCAAAATGGGACAAATTCGGCCATTTTGAAGTTGTGAAAATCACACTTTTAACGTTTTCGGAGGGTACATTTTTCCATATATTCCCGTTTTTCTCCAAAACGGTTCATCGCACGGGTAAGAGGTATTGGTACAAAACGATAGAATATTAAATTCTGCACATGTTTGTCTCTATAAGTATTTACCCTAAAATTGAAAGCTTTTGCGCAAACAAGCCCGGAATTGGAATACACACATTTTGGAGAAACTGAAAAAATCGACTTTGTACTCACATTTACCTGAATATTTTTTAAACTACTAACTTTACGGTAAAATGTCATAGAATTGCTCATTTAGAGTGAAGATTTTTCTTTATTTTGGCGTATTTACTTTCATTTATATCTTTATATTTTGCAAAAGAAACAAAATGGCGACCGTTCTCACTGTTTGAACTGACGTATCTTAAATTTCCACTTTTTAATGCCTGCATGGCCGATAACAGAATATTCTGTTAGCACGAAGCAAGCTTCTGCCACTTCATTGCGGATAAGGTTGACCACAATACAGTAACAATTACTGGAAAGGACACTTATCATGGCATGGGTCTGATGTGTGCAGTCACACCACCAGTAGCCACATCTCAAACAGTCATTCGGAATTCAGAATATTTTAAGACCAAGCCAAAAAGTATTGCATTAAAAAGGTATAGAAAACTTGGAAAAGTGAGAGACATGTTGAACTCCAAAACAGTATCGTCCATTGTCCATGATGACATCAGAGAACATCTTGATACCCTTTGGAAGATTTCATTTCCTTATAAATGCAACAGGCCAGGATGGTCCGGCTTTATGCAGACCATTACCCGAGGTAGCCAATTAGGAAAACCATCCTTCCACTTCTTACCAATGGTTGACTTGGATCCAAACAATTTAAGCTGTATCTTTACTACCCTGATGTTTGTAAATGACGAGTACATGAAATACAATATATTGCCTGTCTTCACATTTGATCATCCTTGTGGCTCAAGGCAAGGCATATCATCAGCCATGAAAACTAACTCAAACATATTGTTCTCATCCTAGGGCCATTCCATACCTTAATGAGCTTCCTGGACACTATGGGTCACATCATTAAAGATAGTGGACTGAGAACACTACTGGACCTTGTGTATGGGCCCAACACTGTCAACCATATGCTGACTGGAAAGGCATATGAGCGTGCAGTACGTGGCCACTTCTTAGTTGATGCTGCTTTGAATGTATCAGTTGTCAAGAAAGCATCAGATCATGAGGCCACTCAGAATTCAATAGATGGAGCAGTACAGAAGTTTGACAAAGTTCTTCGATCAACAGAAACATAAGTGGAAACTGAAAACTAGGACATATTGGCAGTTGAAGAGAGGCTCAGAGATATTCAGGATCAGCTACAACAGAGCCCAAATGGAAAATTATGGGTTCAGTACATGGAGATCATGGATATCCTGTGATCTGCACTCAGAGGTCAAAGAACCAGCCAGCCAACATTGTACTTCAGGGCACTACAAAGAATGCTTCCATTTATTGCTGCCTCTGGACACAATAACTACACAAAATCAGCACATCTATTCCTCCAGGACATGGTGGACCTACAGAAAATGAATGAGAAACTATATGACCAACTTAATTGGTCTGGTTTGTTCTTCATTGGAGATCAGACAGATACTGGGCTGGGTTAGCACCAGATCTTGTTATTGAGCAGGTGTTAATGAAATCCATAAAGTCAACAGGAGGCTTAACACATGGACGAGGTATGGATGAAATTCAACGAACAAAATGGTTACAAGCCATGCCAGTCTTTGCTCAGATAAGTAATGAAGTAAAGAGTGTCCAGGAGAAGACTGGCACTGAAAGAAACAAAGACTTGACTGAATCCAGAAGGATGAGAGATCAGGAGGATACTTCAAAGATTTTTCAGTACCTAGAACAACATAGTCCTTTCACAGAAAATGAGTATTTGTACAACATTATTTCCGGATTATCCGCAGTCAAATGCTCACCTTGCCAAATATTTTGGGAACAATATAATAAAAATGATGGAAGACCAAAATGCAGCAAACTATATCTTCAGAAAGAAACACCAAATCAAGACAATGGGTCAGAAGATAGTAACAGATGGAGTTGAAGTGCAGGTAGTTCCTCAAGCTCTATTTCAGCAGTTACTTGTGATAGCCAGTAATGCTGAAATCAGCTTAAGTGAAATCATGAGGTTTGACCTCTCTGTATACCCACCATCACTGTTCACAAGCAATGAACTTCCTCGAAGTGCCACCAAATCTCAGCTTGCAGATGCCATATCAAAATCCACTATAAGTCAAGCTGAGTCAATCCCTGATGCTGAATGTTCTGTTTTTGATGGTGGATCCTTGCTTCAACGCATCAAATGGACTGAAGGAGAAACATATGAAGATATTGCATCCAAATATGTTGTTCTTTTCAAGAGAAATAGCTATCCTATTGTTATCTTCGATGGATATAGCAATACTGCATCGACAAAATATGACTCACCTGACAAGCACTAAAGTCTTTACCTTTGGAACTAAGGAGGCATTTCTAGCAAACCATAAAAACAAACAGAGATTTATCAACTTTCTGTCTGAAACTCTGAAGGAGCATGGTGTATCTACAAAGCATGCAGAGGGAGATGCAGATTTTCTAATAGTGCAAGAGGCAGTTAACATGGCAGTTAGCAAGGTAACATACGTTATAGTAGAGGATACTGACATTTTGGTGCTTCTCTGTCATCACATGAAGTCTACCAGACAGCCCCTGTTCATGGTATCACAGAAATCCAATATGAAGCATCCCATTTGGAACATCGGAGAAATTGGTGCACGACTCGGTGAAGAATGCTGCAGGTGTTTGCCATTTATGCATGCTCTGTGTGGATGTGACACCACCTCAAGGTTAAACAAAATAGGAAAGGGTGCTGTACTGAAAAAACAAAGTGTTCTCTGCGAGTGTGCTGTGCCATTCTTGTCTCCCAGCTCAACTCACGGGGAAATAAAAATAGCAGGAGAACGAGCAATTATTCATATGTACAGCTCTAACACTGATTGGGCAACTCTTGATGACCTGAGAAAGAAAAAGTTTCAGGGCAAAGTCATCAAGAGTTTGAGAAGTGTAGATGTGAAAGACCTGCCACCTACTAGTGATGCAGCAAAATATCACTCATTCCGGGTTTATTATCAAACACAATTCTGGCTAGGTAACAGTGATATTAAACCTGACGATTGGGGCTGGAAAAGAAATGGAAGAAACTTAATTCCTTGCACGATGGACAACAGTCCTGCGCCTGATGCCTTGCTGAGAGTAATCAGATGCAGATGCAAATGCAAAGGCTTTTGTGACACTCAGCACTGCTCATGCAAAAAACACAGGTTATATTGTACATATTTTTGTGAGGAGTGTCAAACTAGCACTTGTGTTAACATATTAATAGACGAAGACACTTAACATGATTAATTTAGTTTGTGCATGTATTTTAAGCAACAATGATTGTATTTTTGTATTTCTGTTATTTTGAAACACCGTCAAGAGCTAATCAATAATTTGATCGTTTTTCATTTTAGTTAATCTTGCATATATTACAACCATTGTAAAACCCAAGAAAATTGCAAAATTAATTTCTTCTTGAAATATTAAGTGCAGCGTTCATTTCAACCAGGGACCCACAGAGGTCACGGGTGAAAACTGATGTCTGCAGTAAATTCCTGGAGACCATGCTTTTTTGAGTAATATATATATATATATATATATATATATATATATATATATATATATATATATATATATATATATATATATATATATATATTTAAAAGTGGACATTTTAGAGGATAGTTCCATTCACACAATGAGAACGGCCGCCATTTTTAATACGGAATTACGCAAACTCAAAATGGCCGAATATGTCATATTATTTACTGTGGTATTCCAAAGAGTACAAATGACACATTCGTGGATAGAATAAACTATTGCAATTTGTTTTACTGAACTTTCTATTTTCATCTGTTTTCCATGAATTAAAATTATGTCTATTTTTGTGTGTGTTTCTTTTGCAAAAACATCAAGATATAATGGAAAGTAAATACGTCAAAATAAAGAAAAATCTTCACTCTAAAGGAGCAATTCTATGACATTTTACCGTAAAGTTAGTAGTTAAGGAGATATTTAGGTAAATGTGAGTACAAAGTCGATTTTTTCAGTTTCTCCAAAATGTGTGTATTCCAATTCCGGGCTTGTTTGCGTAAAAACTTTCAATTTTAGGGTAAATACTTAGAGACAAACATGTGTAGAATTTGATTTTCTATCGTTTTTTTGTACCCATACCTCTTACCCGTACGATGAACCGTTTTGGAGAAAAACGGGAAAATATGAAAAAATGTACCCTCCGAAAACGTTAAAAGTGTGATTTTCACAACTTCAAAATGGCCGAATTTGTCCCATTTTGGATATGGTGTTCCTAAGAGTCCATATAATATGTTCATGCAATAAAACAAAGTATTGCAATTTGTTTGACTATATAACCTTTTTTGGCCTATTTCCCATGGACTAGTTCGCCACTATCCCTGAGAAATATACAAGTGCAGTTTCCCGCCAACTCAATGGTCTTTTTACACCATTATAAATAATATAAGCTAATATAACCATTGAAAATTTAGCCGAATAAAAAATTTCTCTTAAGATGTAAAATTCATTATTATGAAACCAAACTGAGGGTCTCCAACTTCACAAGACATCAAAGAGGCTTTCGTTATATATAAAACATATTGAAAAGGAAATATAAAAACTTGAAAGGTCGTGCAATAAAAGAAAGGAAAATAAAACCTTACTCTAGGCACAAAATCGGTTTAAAAAGCGTATTTTAAAACATCTGAAAGCAAATCATAAGTATACAAATATAAGCTTACTCAAATCTTGGAAGCATCCTGTGTTCCGTATAAACTGATCCCCTTTCGCGCACGTAACCCAAGGTTTGAATCGAGGCAGGAACACACTTCATTGCTTCTCAAGCCCTTTATAATTACTTTCTAAAACAAATGTTAGCAAGCTTTTAAGGTTTGACTTAATCACACACAGGTTAGTCAGGTAGACGAGCAGGGGGACTAAACTGGCGGATCTTAAACCTATACATTACCAATCACTGTGGCTGCTAAATAATGAATATACAGCGCCATATGCTCTAATTATGTGTTACCACATACCTTACACGCTTTATTGTATGATATCTACTCTTGAAACACGACGGCTCCAAATGTATTAGTCTACTGTCAAATGTCACAGGCGGTAGGGTACCTTCGTAAACACTTGAAATTACTCTGGCAATAAGAATAACTTCTATCTAAGGACTACCAAACTTACACGCTGTAGCTTAAAGAGAAGGATGTACATTTAAACTTACAATGGTACTCTTCACTGACTCCCCAAAACTGTATAACACTGAATAGAATTACTAAAAAAATTTGGTTTGACCGGTGATGTGGGTAGAATGAACCCGAGTCCCGATCGGTTGTCCAGAGAACCTGGAAGCGAATGAGGTTACTTAACTTCTGTCATTCTTCTTCCGCGGCTTACAAAAACTTTAACTTAAAATATAGACTATCGAATGAGCTATTTTTTTTTCAAGCAAAAGATACAAAAAAAAATACTCCATTTGACAATTGCCGAGTTTTCTATATTTCTTGAAATTTAACCCCAATCTCGTACAAAATAAGAGACTTAACGACGTGGTTACAAGCCCTCAAAGTATTGAGGAAATTACGGTATGCAATGTATTTCGAGTATAAATTGAATCGGTAATATAGCAAAAAGTTATATTTTTTCATAAATTTGGGAATCTAAAGCTGCAATATATTGCATTACCTAATTCAATTTGATACTGAAATAATTTCGTACATTTCAGTATTTAATCCATTTATTTGTAACAGCTATATTGAAAATAAATATAACACACTTGGGATGGATACAAAACCTGAATCAGAGAGAGATCCTGCTAATTGGCTCAACCTTAAGCCATCGAGTAATAAAAAGAATGTTAAAGTGTGGATTGCTTTCTTGTATAAACCTTTTTCTTTCCAATACACTCATCTGGTGTCTTCCCATTGAATATGAAATAACAACAACAACAGATCAGAGGTTCCTAGTCCACTGCAGAACAAAGGCCTCAGACATGTCCTTATTCATGTTTGGGGTTCGGCCATTTCACATTCACACTAGTCATTGTTAATTGGTGATCAGGGGATACTTAGTCGAAGCGCTCACAGCAAACCCACCTAGTATGGGTGGCCCTGACTATCATAGTACAGCTTTGTTTATCACGGCGATACACAAATCACCACATTAAGGTATCCACAACCAAAATATATATTTGATTAGATATTTAAGAATTTGCCAAATGCAAGGATGTATTAATAACGAGACAACCTTGTCATTAAAATAAATTATGGTCCTTTCATTGGAAAAAGTACATATGTAACTGAATCATCATGTCCAAACAAATCTACCTACCTAAAAACAAAACAAACCAAACTCCAAAATAAGACAAAAGGAAAGAATTGCTCGCAAAGAAAAGTTTGGTGGGTCGTGCAAAATCTATACGAATAACAACAGACCCGAGTATCAGAGACTGCCCACCGTCCTCCAAGCCATTTTCCATCGGTAGTCTCTGTGCGTTTTAAATCTTGGTATTTTGATTGAGGAAAATCCTATAACATAGAAACCGCATGCGGTGAATGGTGAGCGTTATTCCAAAACCCTTTTGGCTGGGAATGGAAAAGCCATTCCCCCAAAGGTTCCCGTAGTCCCACAATGGAATGAGATCCTCAAACGAAATTCCTTTCATATCCTAACGAATTCGCAGAGAATCCCTAAATGACTAGGAATGTGATATGTACACACAACAAACGGGCAGCGCTGGTGATGGCGAATTTGACGGGATTCACGCTAGCCTGAGTTCATTAAGTGGGTTGAACATTATTCTACAGTAGTTTTATTGGAATACTTTCGAGTTTGTCACACATACATACATACATACATACATACCTATACGTAAAAATCACGGGGAAACCATGTTCATATGTAAGGGAAATGCATCACGGGAAAAGTTAAAAAGAAAACATAGGGAGAAGTCTGTGACTGACGTAGGAAATTGAAGTTTTTCACCAGAAAGCAACTTTAAATTTGCAGCTTTTGGGATGTGAGGGCCAATGTTCATAGAGATCGTGACGCAAGAGTTACAGCAATTCTAAAACAACTGGGGATATTAATATTTATAATGTTATTGAAGAGGTGAAGCGAAAACTAGTACTTCTCCACAGTTATCATAGACGAAATCTCTTTTCTTAGGACTTCGTAGATCTTTGCAAGTTTCGGTTATAATTTTACACAAACTCTGCTTGGGGATCCTTGCTATGTTGTGTATTGAAGTTGTGTATAGTTGTGTATAGTTGCATCCTATTGAGAGATAAAATAATGTTGCCTGTAATAGGGCTTCAGCAGAAAAATATTCTCATTAGTTTTTCTGTTTGGTGATTGTAGATTCGTTTAGAGATAAGACTGAAACGTATTTGGATCCATTCTGGTGTAATTTAAGAAATCTAAATCTCACTATTCAACACTATCATTTTAACATTACTAAATTTTCTTGCCTTTGCAACCAGTCTTAGCACCAAGTTTTCTTCGTCCTTTTTGTAGCACACAGCATTAATACACAAGAGAAATTCATTTTGCGCTTACGGCTGTATTTTCTTATTACTCGTACAGCAATCAATCCTGCTGCCGCCACCAGGCTCTCACAGCTCAACTGTTATCGTTTGGACGGAAGTATTAAAACCTTTCAGCTCTTTGGTTGGGCAAGAAACAAAGTTCAAAGATACTATGTTCTGTCGTGTGAACTGAACCTAAGCTTGTCTTTACTCAAACCTCTTCCGTATGCTTTGGTTAGCAGTCAGTTATTTAAGGGTAAACGCGTTATAAATTATACAAACAAAGTAAAAAATATCCATGCTATTAGACATACTTTTGATTCTGGTACTCTGCATGAAATGTAAGGCATGAAAATTAATATAATTAAAACAAACACGACAATTAACTAATGAACAGGGTAATTCGGGCATTTTACTTCTCACAGTAGGTGAATGAACTAAAGAAGTTTGCGGAAACTGGACAACAAAACATGAAATAAGTCGTTAAAGGAGATATTTCACAATAATAGTTTCCTTCTTAATTTTCAGTTAAATTATGGTAAAAAATTATTTGCTTGCGTCAGAAAAATTTCACATTCCCATTGTTAAAATAAAACTTCATACTTTTTTCTACAGACTAAAAACTAATAAAATGCAAAATTTATTCCAACACCGTTTCTATGGTTTGCTAAATAATAATACCCTACTTTAGGGGGAAAACCATTACCTTATTTTCTAACCTTTGAATCTATATTACTGATGATATATCTTCCCTACTGATTCTAGTGAAGAGGTACTCACTGTAGGAGTGAGCGAGCGAGTGACTAATTTCTCTCCCTATCTAATTCAGTCTCAAAAAGAAGTCATCAAAATTTAATTCTATAGTGGAAATTAAATTCTGTGGTTGGGCACCACAGTGGGCTGTTGGGCTTGTTACCTAGACAAATCATAAGAGGATAGAGAGCTTATACTCATGAGTGCCTATGTTTTAGATATCCATCAAGAGACTTCTTAAAGGCACTTAAAGACTGGTTACTTATCACTTCAGGGAGTAATAAATCGTTCCAGTCATCTACAACACGCATGTCAAAAAATCTCTCCCTCAGAGCATGAATTGGACATTGCTTATGTATCTTCAAGTGATGACCTCTAAATTTGTACCCACTCCTCTCACTTTGTAAGGTGAAAATTTTAGAAAGATCCAAATCGTCCAGGCCATACATAATTTTGTATACCTCAATTAAATCGCCTCGTTTTCCTCTCTTTACAATTGTCAAACCTAGTTCGATATGTTGCTGCCCATACGTTAAAACCAAACAGCTTGTCTTGCTGAAGTTCTGGTGAACATCTATCTAAACTGGAACCGAAACCAGACATTTAACCTTTTAATGTCCAGTTACAAAACAAATTTGGCTTTTAAGTGAAGAAAAATTTACGATGTACCGAAAATCCCATACGTATTAAAGTTAAAAACAAATATGGAACCGAAACCGCTCTAATAGTTATTACCCGAATTATTTCAACATTGAAAATTAAAGTATTTGTTTTGAGGAACTAATACAATCTTTGATCAATAATTTCTTCAGATTTTCTTGCCGTATAGACAGGCTATTGGTTTTATGCAGTAAAACGGTTCCTGATACTTCCATTACAAGCATTGTTTAAGGGTTTAAAATCCACCCATGAATGGCAGAGGCAAGGGACAGTGACATTCCCATATCAAGCAGGACAGTGCCCTAGAGATGGACCAATATACATATGATTAGCACCCAAGCCCTCTCTCCACACAAGCTAAGACCAAAAACGGCCAGGCAATGGCTGCTGATGACTCGGCAGATAGACCTATAGGCTCTATCAAACCCCCATCCTTAGCTCACAAGTATGGTGAGGTTGCAGCGACAGAAGGAACTAAAGAGTTTGAGCGGGACTCGACTCCAAGTCTGGCGATCACCAGTCAGTGACGCATAGTCTCTTTGTCCTTCATATCGTTAGGGAAATAAACCCGATCCTCATCACAACCCAGCAATAGGAGAAATAAATGATAAGCCTACGCAAGCAAGTGTGAGATCTACATTTTTACTCCTTTTCCGTAACTCACTTCATACAAAAAATTTCACATTTCAGAATCCGTAAGAACCGAAGAAAATTTAAAGGACTACCTTAAACAATAAAAGTAAAATTATAGCATCTAGAGTGGGCCAATTTGTTTTTTTTTTTTCTCACGAACCCAGGACGTTAATTAAAAGTGTGTGTGTCGAATTGGTATCCAATCAGTTTGTGATAAAAAGCAGACTTGCGTCAACTGGTATGCAGACATAAAAGGAACTTTGGTGTGAGAGCTATCGTTCAAATGATGCTCTTTTGGAGCTTTTCATTCCACGAAGTTTTTTGTTTTCTTTAGTCACATTCGCAAAAATCACCGTTTATGAATCCATCACTTAATGGAGTGTAGATGACCGAAGTTTGCAAGACTGCGAAATTTGTTACAAACATTTTTCCGAACTTTCAATCATGCCGTCTCGTTTATAGCTGTAGTTTTCGTAAAGCTGCTGATGAAAATGAAGTCGATGGTTGAGCTGGAATTGATAGTACTATATATTTTTTCAAAGAGAAACTACTTTAATATTTGGATGGTTTAACCGACATTACCACAATTCTTACGTAACTAGATTTTCGGATAAGTCTGAAGGGCTTGGTCTAGAAAATTTAAATTTGTTACTTGAAAAAATAAAAGTCTTAAAAGACCTATACAGACACTTCTTTTACTGACTTTGCCGATTCATCGTTTGACTACTAAGAAAAAAGTAGAAGGGAACATTATAAAGATACAAGTTAGCCAGTTAATACAATTTCCTTTTAGGAATCAAGAACCCTAATTTACTTAAAGAACGCCATTCTTTTAAAACTGCACGACAAGTCTTTTTCTCATGGCCAATAATTCAGCTTTCATATTATTCAGCGCAGCAGCTTCGAATGATATCGGGTAAAATTTATTTCCCCAAACCTGAACCTCATTCTAAAAATAAACATCTTCCTAATATCTGAGCCCAATAACAATATTTCTTTAAATTATAATTTTCATGTTTAAAAAAATTCCAATGATACAAAATTTCAGAAAATTGGCTATATTTTAGGCAGACAGATTATGTATGGTCAGTTTGCCAAGTCACCTACTGGCTCCTCCCACATAAGTACGACATTCTGCCTTCGCTTTCTGAAGTTACACGAGAGCATAACAGCAGTAACTTTACCTTGTCGTTCATTTTCCATTTTCATTTCAAATTTCAACAATTTACATTCTTTCAATATAAAATAAATTAGTCTAGGACAGAATTTAATTTAATTAGTGTAAATGATGTTATCGCCAACAGATTCCTTACGATACCATTGATCCTATTTACACTTTTTCTTGCCCTTTTCTCCCTTTTATTTCTAACCATGACGCAGGTTCACCGACACTTCACTTATACTAAAGGTTTGTTTTCAGAGCAATACAAGTAATTTTACTAACAAAATTACTTATGGTCGTTCAAAGTGAGAGAGCTGGCACCTTTAAACTCCTCCAACACATACAAAAGAAGACCTTTGTCTTTGTACTTGTGTTAAGCTCGTTGCCATTGGGTTGTCTTGGTAAGTATTTCGAGCTCCTAACGTATCATAGTGAGATATCGCTTATGGTTCTAAAAATTTTAAGGAACAAAATACGATCAGGAGCTCTTATCCACAATGCATCACGAAGAAAATAGAACATGAGCTTTTATTGATTATACAATACTAAGAAAACAAAATCCGATCGAAAACCAAGACTTAAAACTCTCACGGAGTAATGATGTTCATGTTTAGAAGGGATTTAAAGAATAATAATCCAAGTGGCTAATTGGTAACTGTCTAGGTATGGATAAATGTTCGAGATGTCATCAAGAGTATACTTTTTTGTCAAGCCTATTAAAGGCGACTTACTATAAAAATCCCGCCCATCCTAAATATTTATATAACAACCTCATTACCTTTGTTAATTAAACAGTAAATTTTCAAAACTTCCATCGATTTCTTACGTATATACTGAATGATCTTGACCAAAGGCTGTTCGTCAATATTCCTGAGGAATATGCACGTACGTCTGAGAAAATTTAGTGGTCTTTTTAAATAATAAATAATACAAGTCGACAAAACTTAACCATTAGAAATTTACCAAAATACAAAAATAACAATTTTCACCAAGTTGTAAAATTCAGCATTATCAAGCCAAACTGAGGGTCTCCAACTTTACAGGCCATCAAAGAGGAATTTGTTACATAAAATAAAAACATTGAAATGGAGGTTTAAAATTTTTAAAGGCAGTGCAAAAAGTGCCCTTTTTCCTAGCATGCATGTAATTCATAGGAGGCTTTAATCCTACTTAAGCCACAAGAGCATTATAATTTCAAAAGCGTATTTCATAACATCTGAAAGTATATACAGATAAGCATACTCAAATCTTAGAAGTATCCTGTTTTCAGTATTAACTATACACCTTTCGCGCACATAACCTAATATGGACATCCAAGGTATGAATCCTGTCCAATTTCTTATTCATCGGGGCAAAACCATATTCGACAGTTTCAAAAACCCTCTAATCTATAATTTCACTGTGACCGCTATATTTAATTAATAAAACAAATGTCAGTAAGCTTTTAATGTTTGTCTCAATCATAAGAGAGGTTTGTCAGGTAGACGAGCAGGCCAACTAAAATGGCGGAGCTTCAACCAAAACATTACCAATGAATGCAGCTGTTAAAAGATGAATATGCAGCGCCATTTGATCTAATTCTACGATACCACATACCTTATACGCTTTAATTTACATACGATGCATAATTGCATGATATATATTCTTGAAACAATAAGTTTCCAAATGTAACCTACAGTCAAATGTCATCCACGGTATGGCACACCCACCAACAAAACTGGTGTCGCCTCGCCAGATCTGACTTAGATACATCATGTCCTTCTTGCCCTGAAAGGTTGAAAGGTGGTCTGACGTTTAAACAACCAAGACATCGTTAGGATGGTTCGAATGTGAGGAGGGGGGTAATTACCGATATTAGTCAAAGAAGTGCGAGGATTGATGATATATATATATATATATATATATATATATATATATATATATATATATATATATATATATATATATATATATATATATGGAGGAGATAGAGAGGTCTTATCTTATTCATTTAAGAAATGCAATCGTTTTCGAGAATAGTTTTCGAAAAATATAATCACACCGATATATTTGAATTCCTTCTTACATTTTTATATGGAACATTCATAAATATCGTGGGAACCGACTATTCCAATTAATATACGTGTGAATCATATATCCTTTGTTTGCATTATCATAGCAGCTGCTCTCTCTCTCTCTCTCTCTCTCTCTCTCTCTCTCTCTCTCTCTCTCTCTCTCTCTCTCTCTCTGAACTCTCCGAATGCTCAAACTAAGTCGTTCTACCAAAGAGCAAATGGAGTATCTGCGAATGGACTAAAAAGTCTCAGACATCCCAAATCCTTGTTACACACGTTCTCTCTCTTTCTCTCTTTCTCTCTCTGTATGTATGTATGTATGTATTACCTGTATCCAATATTTTATATTATTTGGATATTTCCAAGGATCACACAAGACCGCTAACTACTTTGAAGTTGGTGTTGGATTTTAATTTCTTTCGGGTGAAGATCCCATGTTCCAAAGATGTTCAATGACCACCTAAAAACAATGTTAAAACGATATTTGCCCGTTTTCATTGCGAGTTGGAATCATTGATATTAAATGTTATCAATAGGGGTATTATCATCATCATCATCACTTCATAAATGTTAATAAGCAAACCTCGTCAAGCCATACATTAAGATCAGCCAGTTGCCACCTCTCCACCATCATCTTTAACCCCCACCTGGTTATATCCCTCTACCCCTATCCCCAATGTTCGAGGTCTAAAGGTCTCACAGTTATGATGAGATCCTTCTGGTGGAAGTTTTTTAGTAAATGAAAAACAAAATACTAAGATGACAATATTTCATGCAGTTTGCTTTCCAGGTGTTTAAAATCATATTAAAACTATAGATAACGAAGTAAATATGCGAAAGACTGATTGAACAAATATCGAGAGTAATGGATTTCTTGAAGAGCTTACCGGGGGAACACTTTTAAAGTGTTGGGCATCAGGACATGAAACGACAAATAAAATCGTAATAATACGAAGAATCAATGCCAAGGAAATATTTCCCTTTTGCCTTGGGAAGGGTGAAGCCAGCTAGACTGGGACCTTTGAGCATTGAGCAATCGTCACCAGGGAAGGGAGTTCGCTTGGAAGTGAGGGACTTGCCCAGATAATTTGATTGCTTGATTGATTAATTAGGAGTTTTTTGTCATCCTGACATCTAAGGTTATTGACGCCAAACCAGATAATTTGAGTAAACAATTTGTCTTTTATACTCTATATCTTATATACCACATCATCACTATAATAATCCACCAATGAACTTTCATTGCATGTCATTTCACATATCTTATTGTCACCAATCACTTCTGAAACAATATAGATTATGTTAACTGGTGTTGCATTTTAAATCTCCTACCTTAAACTAATATAATTGATATAGCAAATAATACTATTTTCTCTAAGAGGCGGAGCCAAGTAGCCCGTGACAAAAGCTGACCCCAACCACACCGAGCTTCGTGGCTCATGATGAAACCAAAGGAAAACACTGAAATCAACAACTAAACCTTTAAACCTCATTACCTTCGAAATTTTGAACAAAGGCCACTTGTTAATGATTGGTGACCCAATAGGTGCTATTTGAAACGATACATTATTAGCCCCTACATATAATACGTTCCCACAGTGTGTAATTAGAGAGAGAGAGAGAGAGAGAGAGAGAGAGAGAGAGAGAGAGAGAGAGAGAGAGAGGGGGGGGGGGGGAATTGCATAAGAAAATGCAAACGAGGGATATTTCTCTGTTATGAATATTAATATGAATAGTCAGTTCCAATATTATTCAAGAAAATTTTATATAGAAATAGGATAGGAAAATTCAAATAAAAAGTTATGATAAAATCTGATGGATTAGTTTCGAAATAATATTAGATTACATTTCTTAAAAGAATAAAAAAGTTCTCTTTTTTCATCGCATTTCTTTGAGTGATATTGGTAATTTCCCTCCTCCTCATATTCGAACCATCCTAACGATGTCTCGGTTGTTTAACGTCTGCCACCTTTCAGGGCAAGAGGGGCATGATCTCTCCAAGTTAGGTCTGGCCAGGTGACACCGGTTTTCTTGCTGGGTGTACCTTCGTAAAACACAAATTTCACTGGCAATATAAATAACATATATCTACGGACCACCAAACTCATACGCTGTAGGTTAAATGCCAGGGTGTACACTTAACTTACAACCTAAAGTTTTCAAGTACGCCCAAAGACGGTATAACACTTATTAAAATAACTTGCCAAAATATGGTTCTTCTATTGCTTAAAAAACACTGACTTAAAAAACAGACTATCTATTGATTATTTTCGGGCACACGATAAACAATTTCTCCATTTGACTTTGTCAGAGTTTGGTTTGATTTTTCTTTATATTTGACACCAATCTCAAACAAAATAAGACAACGCCATGGTTACGAGCCCTCAAAATACTAAGGGAATTACAATATTCAATGTATTTCGAGTATAAACTAAATGGAAGTAAAACAGCAAAAAGTAAATTGAAACTTTGAAATCTTTCTTCATAGATTTGGGAATCACAGGCTGCGATGATATATTACATAATATAAATCAATTGGTCACTGAAATACTTGTTAATTTCAGTATGCAATTCATTTGTTTGTAACAGCCGTATTGAAAAGAAATATAAACAGTTGTGTGTATCCTTGCTATATCGTGAACTAACAACTTTTAGTCAAGAAGCATCGTTGATAACTGTCATCTGTTAAAAAAATATACAATGTGATTTCGAGAACAATCGAAATCTCCATCGGACATTATTTCCTTCAACCATTTTTAAATTATTCATAATTCCAACCTAAATTATGACCACGCCATTTAGTGACAATTACTGGAAGTATTAGTTATGAGTTGTGAAGAATTTTCTTCACTACTCTTCTTCTTCATAGTTTATACGTAGACTTTGTTATTGTTCGTGACGTCACGGCAGGAAAAAATGTGAGTAATGTGTCTTTCTTGAGTGAGTGTCCCAAGATTAATACTTTTGTGTTGTTTGTATACATTATTCTACCGTAAGTATTTAGGTACAGTATTTTAAATCTCTTAATTACAACTCAAGTCTGCTAGTCTAGGAGGTATGGTTGTCCACACACGTAAGCCCGACGTGCTAAATTACCTTTTAGTTTCATTTTTATTCTGTATGCCAGTTGTTTAGAATTAGGATTATCTTTGCCCCCTGGAGTTGCAAGATTTCTCCTTGTATTCTAAATAAGTGTGTTGCTTGAAATTCACAAGGCACAAGGTTTTTGAGCCTGTCCTAAATGAGAGTTGGCACCTCAAGACTATAGGCCTACGCACCAAGATATGCTTTTTTTTTGTGAAGGAAGGAGGACGCAGGTGACCTGAACTCGACCTCACAAACATACAGGCCACGGTACGAAACGGAGCTGCCCAGTTAGGCTCCAATGTCAACCTCGTGCTCCCACTCTCCATCACTAGCCTGTCCCCTTACATAATAACTAGCCAAGAATACGTCGTAGAAGAGGTCAAGCAAATGACCAGTGTTAGTGCATAGCTGCTAATTCTACAGCACGTCGGTTCCAGTCTTGGGGGCTAGTTGGAGAACTTGGAGGGGGCCGTTGACTCTGCAAATTAAGTACTGTAGGCCTAGTGAGCAAACTGAAGACCGCCACATTTAGGACACGGGCGCCCACAACATATAAAAATCTTGTGAGTTTAACTAATGGCCATTCCCCCTTTAGATAAGTTTCAATTTCTCATAAGTTAAGTTTAGGTATTATTTTGGCATTACATCTTTCGGGCTGCGTGCATGGAAATTAATGTATTCATATTTTTTTTGATCTTGGTAATTGCTTGAGGTCACTGACCACATGTTGGAACCTCACAGCATCCTACCGCACAAATTGTTGATCAGAATGTTTTGACTTATTTATTCTGTCTGAGGTTTAATCCACATGTTAATTCCGTTTAACGTTTTCAAGTTTTGTTGTAAATTCACTTATTCATTTTATCACATGTAAACTTATAATTGAGTTACTGATATTTTTTTCCAATTTTTAATTTGTTGTGTTAAAATCATCGAGTTATTTCCATTCCTTTTTCTGTAATAAATCATTTGGAATAGATTACACATTTTGGTATCTTTACCACATTATATGAATTTAGCTAATTTATACTATGGGACGGGTCAGAAGTACCCAAGGTGTTGAAAGTAACCTACTCTAAACAGGTAAGTTGGTATCAGCGAGTGTACGCTCTTTTACTTAGTGCTTTGAAGGTGAAGATCCCCATTTAACTTTACTTTATACTTTTATACTCCACTGTTCCCCCCCCTTTTTTTTTTATTTGTCTCTAGTTGCATTAACGTAAGATACCTGTACAGCATCTCACTGGGGTCACTGGGACGGAATCGAAACAGAGCCTTAGAGTGAGATGACTCTAGCCCTGACAAAGCTAGAGTAGGCCATAAATTATTTCAGAATTAACGTGTGGAGTTCTCCGGCCTCTGGACAGTAAAATTACCTCCTTTTGTATTTGAGTGAAAGGTTAGTGAACTATGGCAGTAAAGTATTAGCAGGGCGTTTGTGTCCCGAGAGTAAGTGCTCATTATCCTCCCCTGTTGAGCTTTGGGTAATTGCCGTAGGGAGACTTTCCTGGACTAAGTTCCCACTCAGCCATTCACATAAAAATTCTCCACACGAGTGGTCCTTCGAACCGGATCTCTCGCCTTTGACTTTTGGATCATTAAATTAACGTAACCTAGCTTAATTAAGCTATAAATACCTCGCTATACCACACTTACCCACATGCACCAGCCACATTGTAGAAAGTGTAATGCCCCGACTTGAGTTGGAACGAGAGAAGAGTTTTGTAATTTTATAGTATTTGACACACGCTGAAGGAAGACAGTGTAACCAGGTTTATTTATGAGTTCTGAGACGACAGAACTAGAGATGTTCGGGTCATCGATTTAGGTTGCATGCTGCATGTTTAATATTAACTTGCGAAGTTCTATGCCCGTCGGTTCATATGATCTGTTCACCTAATTTTGGCATCTAACCAGAAAGTTCCGAGACACTGGAACTAAGGTATATCACTTTCGTTGTTCAGACTTCATTGTTTACTGCTCCAGGCGAGCACCGTTCATTTTGCTCTGTTCGACTTAATTTGCCAATCTACTTTTTTCCATAATTTTGTACCTCGGTTTACCATCCTTTGTGCAAGTGCTGTAATTTTCTTACTAACCCCTCTTGTAAGCTTAACCCCGTGTCCTTGGTCACAGAACTTTTAGCGCGATATTGCTAAGCCTACAATTTCACGTAGTCACTAAAAAATTTGTTAAAGGTCGTCTTACCCATGTGTAGCGTATCCTATTTTACTTGTGATTACCACTTGACAAGTGCGTCAATAATTTTACCTTCAGCCTCAGCGTAAATTTGCACTTTTGTCCTTTTTGTGAGAAACTTTTGCGTTTAACCTCTGTGTGAGGAAAGCTTTATGTGATGTCCTCTGTTGTGAGTGAGATTTAGTTATCCTTTGCATGAGGTAATTTCAAGTTTAGCCTTAGCGCGAGTGGTGTTTAAATTGTTTTGCGATTTCCATGTGCTACTAGTCACATTGAGTAATTTTTTGCGACTATCTAAGTTCTATTTACAGTACTTTTGTCATTTTGGTGCTAGCCTATACTGTATAGTTGTAAATTGTCATTGCCACTTACCACACTTTTTCATTGTGCATTTAACCAATCCATGGTCACTTCTTGTGCACACATAGCCGCACAAGTTTCCCAAACCTTTCGAGTAGGGTGAGTTTCCATTCCTCAGACATACCCATAAATCTTAAGAATTTATTCAACTTTGAATTTGCAAACTCCGCACATCCAAGGGTTTCATCCAAAATGTCTTTACAAATTCTTAATCTCGGTAACCCTCCACAACCTCAGGCTGAAGCTCTCAGCTTGGAGGAACTTAACTTACGGCTTGAGCAACAGGAGATCGATTTCAAATTTCTATGTGAGGACGCAGATCTGGCCCTCCATAGCCTAAGTTCAGTAGATCTTTCACGCATGTCGTCCCCTGGGTTGGATCACTTTAGCGTTCACATCGGAGGCATCAGGGACAAACTCAATGAATACAAACAGTTTTGGCGGTCTCATTATAAACATCCGACCGTTGTGGCGAATTACCCAATGCTGGTTGACTGTGCAAAACGAATTGAAACGGCCTTCAGTAGCATTGTGTTCCATAAGACCACTGGCAACCAAGCCCAGAATCAAACACCTGGCGCAAACCCGCAGACTGTTTATGTGTCCGTTGCCTCTGAGCCTGATCCCCCCATTTTTGAAGGTCGTAGGGAACGTTGGACGGGTTGGTGGAGCCTTTTCCGTCAAACCATACACGAATCTCCCAAATATTCCCCAGCGGATAAGTACAAGATCCTTCTACGGTGCCTAAGAGGACCAGCCCGACGTCTTGCTGGAAACAGGATCTGGACAGAGGGTTTGTACGAGAGGACCATCGCTAACCTCATCCAGGAGTACGAATCCCCTGATCTTGACCGTCATTTGCTGCGTAAGAAGCTCTTTAGTATGAGCCCCCCAGCGGATGATGGCCCTGACCTCAGACGGTTTCTGATGGAGTGGAACAATGCTGAGGAAGAATACGTGCAAGTGACCAAAGCCTCCTTGTCCGAAGATCTGTTGGAGCATGCCATCCTGAGTAAGCTAAACCCCACTCTCTTGGAGACAGTTTATCGCCGTTACAATAGCACATCCGTGTCCTTGCAAGAGTTAAAGGACGGACTATACGAACATGCACGCACAAAGGAGCTAGCCAAACTGTTGACGGAGCCAAGCAAAGACCGGCTTCCTGTTAAACCTTCTAACTCTGGAGTAAACGGCAATTCAATTACAAAATTGGCTAAGCCCTTCCATAGAACGACTAGTGATGCCCCTAAGCCGAAGACACCATCTACTCCAACCCAAAACCCAGCAAAACCCACTCAGAAGCGTGCACCGGAGCCGGCCAGAGCTCCCCCACCAACAGGTAACCCTGTTCGGTACAATTGTGTTTTCTGTGACCACAATGGTCACTCATCAACAAAATGCCCCCGGTTCCCCGATTCAAATAGTCGAATAACGCGGTTGAACCAACTAGGCTGTTGCACTAAATGTTTTTCGACGCAACATGTTACCCGTGATTGCGCCGCCCATGTTACATGCCAGAACTGCCAACGTGGTCACAAATTGCCTCTCTGCCCTAACATCTTGACCGTGGGTCACCAACCTGATGGGCCAAGAACAGACCCACCTTCTGTTCAACTTAATCAGATAGCCTCGAGTGAGACTGAGCAAACCAACCAGGCGAACGAAATAAACCCTGCTGTTCTACCCACCTTTACTGGCTATCTAATTAATGGAAAACTTAAACACACCACCCGAGTTTTCCTGGATTGTGGTGCCCAACGCACGTTTGTTCATCCCAACGTAGTCAAGTCACTGAACCTTGCTCCTGTCGGAAAAATCGTGTTCCGACTCAACTCGTTCAACATGGACGAACCACCTCAGTGTTCAGACTTGGTGCAGTTCAATTTGAAAATTGGTCGCCGCAAGCATAAGGTCGTTGCCATTGTCAACCCGAACGTGGGGAAGAACATAAGGACGCCTGGATATACCCATGCAGTTCGCACTCTAGAGGCTAGTGGTCTACGTCTTGCAGACAGGCAGCCAGATGACAATGCCACTGGCATAGAGATCATCCTCTGAGCCGATTACCTTCCCCGACTCCTCAAGCGCACTCACAACATCAAGGGTGTCAACTTGTTCAGTACACCAGGTGGATATGTGGTTTGGGGAGAGCTGCCAGATTGGTCACGAGAAGGGACAGAACCCCCAGAGGTTGATAGTCTGTCGCTCACACTGAACCGCATCAGCGTAACAGACCCTGTGGGAGTAGAGCCCCCCGTTGAGAATCTTTGGAAACTCGATGCTGTGGGCATAAGCAATGAACCCTTCAGCCATCTTGAGGCACAGGCCGTTGATCTCTTCAAGCATACTACACGGTACGCAAACGGAAGACACACAGTGCAACTACCCTTCAAGAGTGATAGCCGACCAGAGATAAATTTTGGTAGGGCTTTTGCCCAGCTGATGTCCCTTAAAAAATCTAAGGACCCTCAGTTATTCATCAAGTACCAGGCCATCCTTGACGAGTACATAAAGGAGGGCTTTATCGAGCCGGTCGAGCTAGAACCTCATAATGACGGACAAATGCACTACCTACCCCATCATCCTGTCCTCAAAAGTTCCACCTCCACACCGATGCGCATAGTATTCAATGCCTCGGCTAAATCGGGACCAAATTCAAGGTCTCTGAATGAATCCTTGTACACCGGGCCAAACTTGGCCTCAAAAATTCAGTCCATGATCCTCCGATTTAGGGAAAAGCCATTTGGTTTGACGGCAGACATCTCTAAGGCTTTCCTGCGGATTGAGATCGCTCAGGAACACCGTGATTACTGTCGGTTTCTTTTCTTTAAGGACTCCAGTATGTCCGAAGTTGTTGCATACCGCTTCAAAGTGGTCCTGTTTGGGGCCACCTCGAGCCCATATTTGCTCAACCAGACAATCCAACACCACCTGGATGCTCAAACGAGTAGTCTTGCCTCACAGCTTAAAACAAGCTTCTACGTTGACAACTTTCAACGTTGCTACGACTCGCCCACGGACATCCTTAGCGAAAGACAGTCCATAGAAAAAATTATGCTGGAAGCCAACATGCCCCTTGCCAAATGGACCACTAATGCCCTCGTCTCGGGAGACTTCACTGAAACGGGCCCCCAAGATTACCTCGGTCTGGACTGGAACACCACTGATGACACATTAGCCGTCAATCTCCCCTCAGGACTGATGTTAGAGGACTACTCACACGTCAACACCAAGAGGAAGGTTGTCTCTCTGTTTTCTTCCATCTACGACCCTATTGGCCTGATCTCGCCGGTCACTATCCTCGGCAAACTCTTCATTCAGAAACTCTGGATGATGGATCAAAGTTGGGATTCACGCCTGAGCGAAGAATTGATCCGCGAGCTCGGTGCCATTCTTAAAAAATACAAGGGTCTCGAGAACATTAAGGTGCCTCGAAATGCACATCAGGGTCACCAGGCTGCATTACATGTGTTTGCAGATGCCTCCAAGCAAGCCTTTGGAGTGGCTTGCTACGTGGTCACAATTGAAGGTAAATGCCAGCTCCTCACAGCCAAGGCACGAGTTACCCCTAAACGTATGCTGGAATTGGACGAGAGTCAGTCCATTCCCAAGCTTGAGTTGACCGCACTCCTGTTTGGATGCCGACTAGCCCAGTATCTGATAGAATTACGTCCAGAAACATACGTCTCTACGACAGTGTGGTCCGATGCCTCCACGGCCCTGCAGTGGGTACACAGCCGGCAGAGCACGTCCCCATATGTTCTCAATAGGGTTGAGGAGATAAACCGTATAAGGTTGAACTGTCGGTTGCTTCTCAAGCATGTCCCCACGTCCTGCAATCCCGCGGACCTGGCGTCGCGGGGAGTAGCCGCCAAAGTCGTCCTCAAGTCCAACTTATGGCTTCATGGACCAGCCTGGCTGATCGACGTCTCAGCTTACCCAGACCAAAGCAGATTCCCTACTGAATGGGAGATAAAAGCTTGTCCCATCAGACCTTTGCCACCGCAAACTCAAAGATTTGCTCATTTCTCATCTCTTGATGAGGCAGTTAGGAGCTATGCAGCCTTGCTGCGCCTGACGAGCGGATGGGCCGAGCACAAATTCCCCCATTTAGTCCAAAGGTTCTCACGAAGACCACTTACCACCATCATTCGTGTGTCACAGGCGGCCAGTTACCCCCAAATATTACAACAATTGCAAGGTAAACCCGCCTTGTTGACGTCCGATGAACGAGCCTTTATCGGACAACGGAAGCCCTATATTGACAATAACGGTGTTCTAAGAGGCCGATCCCGCCTCAGTGATGCACCCCCGGAGTCCGGCTACATGGACCCCATTCTCCTAGAGTCCCACTGTGCTCTCTGGAAACTTATTGTTGAGCATTGGCATGAAGTGCTGCTGCACTGTAACACCTCCACTCTTCTTATCCACTTGCGCAAGGAATTTTGGGTTCCCCGAATGCGCCAGCAAGTGAAGAAGATTCTCAAACGGTGCATACATTGCAAAAGAGTACAAGGCCAGCCGTACCCAACCCCACCATTAGCTCCAGTCCACCCTAACCGCCTCAATGCTGAGGTCCCTTTCAGAGTAACTGGACTGGACTACACTGGCGGCTTCAAGGTACATCATTCCCATGTGGACATGGTGTACGTACTGCTGTTTACCTGCGCTGCCACGCGGGCAGTAGCTTTAGAAACTACTACTTCCTTGACAGTTGTGGAACTAGTCCAAGCGATACGAAGGTTCGCTGCCCGATTTGGGATGCCACAGTGCCTTGTGTCTGACAATGCCTCAACCTTTCAAGCTGGTCAGACACTCTTGACAGAGCTCATGCAACACCCTGTTATTGACGGGTTCAAACGGGCCCACAACCTCACTTGGAAGTTCATCACTCCTCGAGCCCCGTGGCAAGGAGGGTTTTACGAGCGCTTGATTGGGTTTACCAAACTCAACTTGTGCAAAGCCACTTACCGTTGCCACCCTACGTATGATGAGTTTGTGACCTTGGTCCGAGAAGTAGAATGCGTGGTGAATGATCGGCCACTAACATATCTGGATGCTGACGACCCCACTGATACGCCTTTGACCCCAAGCCACCTACTCTATGGTCGAACCCTCTCATTAGCACCTCAAGTCCACCTGGCTGACTTGACTGATCCTACTTTTCGAGAAGGGGACATCCTCCGCAAAGATTCCCAGAAGCTGACCAACATGCTGCAAACATTCCTGAAGAGGTGGAAGTACGACTATGTCAGTTCCCTTCGAGAACGACACCAGAAGTCTAGTCGCCTCCACCCGAACATCCCTAGAGTTGGAGATTTATGCTTGTTGATTCTGGACGAGGTCAATCGAGAGGAGTACCCTTTGACCCGTATACTCGAAGTATACCCAGGTCGAGATGGACACATCAGAACAGTCAAGGTCCGCTCCGCTAATGGAGAGTATGTACGTCCAGTCAACCGACTCATACCTTTGGAGGTTAACGAAAATGGCCAAACGCTATCCAAACCAAGTGAGGAGGAACCTCCTAACACCCCTCCTCTCGAAAATCTCGACAGTCCTCCTAGAGACCAACTGACCGAGAGAAATGATGAGACCACAGCCGAAGCTAGGTCTCCTGTAGTCATCGCGGCGCCCCGCCACGACAGGCCTATACGGGCCTCTGCTGAACGTGCGCGAGCCCTATTCCAGGAGATCTTGTAGTAGCTTTACATAGTCTTCATCAACCATGTGAAGGACTGCTGAAGTTTTTGATTTGTCCTTCCCTCCGCTCTTATCTTGCAGTTGTAGTTACCATTTTGTACTAAGTCACAGTTAACTCTGTTTTACTTCCGCTTTTATACGTACCACTTTTGTTTGACTCTCGCTTGTAAATCGTACTTCGCACTCATCTCGTACGCGGTTGCGGTTCAACTTAATGCCAATTGCTGACATAGCATAGCGCAACTAGTCACATTCATTCTTTATTCATTTAGTATACTCATCTCATATACTAACACCTAATCCACATTGCATTAGTCTACACTAACCCTTCTCCTTTTCCTCCCTTTATCCCCAGGGTGTGAAGAATTTTCTTCACTACTCTTCTTCTTCATAGTTTATACGTAGACTTTGTTATTGTTCGTGACGTCACGGCAGGAAAAAATGTGAGTAATGTGTCTTTCTTGAGTGAGTGTCCCAAGATTAATACTTTTGTGTTGTTTGTATACATTATTCTACCGTAAGTATTTAGGTACAGTATTTTAAATCTCTTAATTACAACTCAAGTCTGCTAGTCTAGGAGGTATGGTTGTCCACACACGTAAGCCCGACGTGCTAAATTACCTTTTAGTTTCATTTTTATTCTGTATGCCAGTTGTTTAGAATTAGGATTATCTTTGCCCCCTGGAGTTGCAAGATTTCTCCTTGTATTCTAAATAAGTGTGTTGCTTGAAATTCACAAGGCACAAGGTTTTTGAGCCTGTCCTAAATGAGAGTTGGCACCTCAAGACTATAGGCCTACGCACCAAGATATGCTTTTTTTTGTGAAGGAAGGAGGACGCAGGTGACCTGAACTCGACCTCACAAACATACAGGCCACGGTACGAAACGGAGCTGCCCAGTTAGGCTCCAATGTCAACCTCGTGCTCCCACTCTCCATCACTAGCCTGTCCCCTTACATAATAACTAGCCAAGAATACGTCGTAGAAGAGGTCAAGCAAATGACCAGTGTTAGTGCATAGCTGCTAATTCTACAGCACGTCGGTTCCAGTCTTGGGGGCTAGTTGGAGAACTTGGAGGGGGCCGTTGACTCTGCAAATTAAGTACTGTAGGCCTAGTGAGCAAACTGAAGACCGCCACATTTAGGACACGGGCGCCCACAACATATAAAAATCTTGTGAGTTTAACTAATGGCCATTCCCCCTTTAGATAAGTTTCAATTTCTCATAAGTTAAGTTTAGGTATTATTTTGGCATTACATCTTTCGGGCTGCGTGCATGGAAATTAATGTATTCATATTTTTTTTGATCTTGGTAATTGCTTGAGGTCACTGACCACATGTTGGAACCTCACAGCATCCTACCGCACAAATTGTTGATCAGAATGTTTTGACTTATTTATTCTGTCTGAGGTTTAATCCACGTGTTAATTCCGTTTAACGTTTTCAAGTTTTGTTGTAAATTCACTTATTCATTTTATCACATGTAAACTTATAATTGAGTTACTGATATTTTTTTCCAATTTTTAATTTGTTGTGTTAAAATCATCGAGTTATTTCCATTCCTTTTTCTGTAATAAATCATTTGGAATAGATTACACATTTTGGTATCTTTAACCACATTATATGAATTTAGCTAATTTATACTATGGGACGGGTCAGAAGTACCCAAGGTGTTGAAAGTAACCTACTCTAAACAGGTAAGTTGGTATCAGCGAGTGTACGCTCTTTTACTTAGTGCTTTGAAGGTGAAGATCCCCATTTAACTTTACTTTATACTTTTATACTCCACTGTTCCCCCCCTTTTTTTTTATTTGTCTCTAGTTGCATTAACGTAAGATACCTGTACAGCATCTCACTGGGGTCACTGGGACGGAATCGAAACAGAGCCTTAGAGTGAGATGACTCTAGCCCTGACAAAGCTAGAGTAGGCCATAAATTATTTCAGAATTAACGTGTGGAGTTCTCCGGCCTCTGGACAGTAAAATTACCTCCTTTTGTATTTGAGTGAAAGGTTAGTGAACTATGGCAGTAAAGTATTAGCAGGGCGTTTGTGTCCCGAGAGTAAGTGCTCATTATCCTCCCCTGTTGAGCTTTGGGTAATTGCCGTAGGGAGACTTTCCTGGACTAAGTTCCCACTCAGCCATTCACATAAAAATTCTCCACATGAGTAAACTCTTTAAGTGGCACATTTGGGATGGATACAAAACCTGACAAAGAAATCCTGATAATTGGCGCAACCTTAAACCACCGAGTAATAAAAAGATGGAAAACTGTCGATTGCTTTCATGTAAAAAAACCTTTTTTTCCGATACACTCATCTGGTGTCTTCCGTCCAAATATACAACAACAACAACAACAGATCCAGAGGTTTCTAGTCTACTGCATGACAAAGGCCTCAGACATGTCCTTATTCATGTCTAGGGTTTGACCATTTCATCATCACGCTGGCAATTTTAATTGGTGATAGTGGTGGAGACTTTAGTCTGATCGCTCACAGCAAACCCATCTAGTATGGGTGGTCCTGAATATCAGTTTCACTTGTTGTTCATGTGGCGATACACAAATCACGACATTAAAGTATCCACACTCGAGATATACATTTAATTAGATATTTAAGAATTGCAAATGCAAGGATGTATTAATAACGAGTTAACCTTGTCATTTTCCGCAATCATAAAGTCCAAACAAACCTCCACACCTAAAAACAAAACAAACCAGATCTTAAATATAAGACAAAAGGAAAGAATTGCTCGAAATAACAAGTTTGGGGGTCGTGCAAAATCTATACGAATACCGACAGAGCCCAGTATCAGAGACTACCCGCCGTCCTCCAGCCATTTTCCATCGGCAGTCTTTGTGTGTTTTAAATCCCAGTATTTTGATTGAGGAAAATTCCATAACATAGAACCCGCATGCGGCGAATGGTGAACGTTATTCCAAAACCCTTTGGACTGAGAATAGAAAAGCCATTCCTCAAAATGTTCCAGTATTCCCACAATGGCATGTAATGGAAAGAGATCCTCAAACAAAATTCCTTCAATATCCTAACGAATTCAGAGAGAATCTCTTCAATGATTGGGAATATGATATGAACACACAACAAGCTACCAGCGCCGGTGATGGCAAATTTGGCGGTATTCACGCAAGCCCGAGTTCATTAAATGGGCTGGATGCGAGATGGTTTGCGTCAGTTTTGTATGAAGAAAAATTGAAGAAACTTGTTACAAAGGAATTCTTGTATTCAACTATTTAATTAACAAAATGTAAATATTGTATTTTGTTATTTTAAATACAAGTAAATAAAAGTGGGCTGGACATTAATCTAGTTTTATTGGAGCATTAAGTATATCGAGTCTTTTGACTTTCATATCGTTAGGTAAATAAATTTACCCAATCCTCACTTCAATGCAACAATAGGAGAAATAAATGATAAGCCTAAAGAAACAAGCGGGAGATCTACATTTTTACTCCTTTTCCAAAACTTCGCAGCTGCTCACAACGGATTCGCAGAGTTAACATATATCTTCCCAAGACTTAATCTTAAGACCTTTCCTTCATTCAAGTTATAGTTCATCAGCAAATGAAAACTCTGTGATCTCTGGAGTTTTAGTAGATTCCACATTTCAGAATCCGTAAGAACAAAAAGATTCAAAGGAATACTTTAAACAATAAAGTAAAATTATAGTTTCCAATGGGTTGGTATATATTTTTCCTATGGAATTCTGAACTTTAATTAAAAGGGCGGGTGTTGAGCTGGTATCCAATTGGTTTGAGATAAAAAGCAGAATAGTACCAACTGGTATGCAGACAGAAAAGGAACTCTGGTGTGAGAGCTATTGCTCAATGATGCGATTTTGGAACTTTTGACTCCGGGAAGTTTTTTTGTTTTACTCACATTCGCAAAAATCTCGGTTGTGTATCCATCACTTAACGACGAGTAACTGACCCAAGTTTGCAAAATAACGAAACTTTTTCTGAAGAATTTCTCAACTTCCAATTATGCTGTCTCGTTCATAGCTACAATTTTAACAAGCTACTGATTAAAGTGGAGTTTATAGTTGAACTGGAATCGACAGTACTGTAGGTATTAGGTTGGCCAGAGCACCAGCCGCCCGTTGAGATACTACCACTAGAGAGTTATGGGGTCCTTTGACTGGCCAGACAGTACTACATTGGACCCTTCTCTCTGGTTACGGTTCATTTTCCCTTTGCCTGCACACACACCGAATAGTCTGGCCTATTATATTCTCCTCTGTCCTCGTACACCTGACAACACTGATACTACCAAACAATCCATCTTCACCCAAGGGGTTACTGCACTGTAATTGTCCAGTTGTCACTTTCCTCTTGGTAATGGTAGAAGAGACTCTTTTAGCCATGGTAAGCAGCTCTTCTTGGAGAAGGACACTTCCACAAACATACGACATTTTGCCTTCGCTTTCCGAAGTTACACAAAAACATACAGCAGCAACTTTACCTCGCCGGTCATTTTCCACTTTCATTTCAAATTTCAACATTTAACACTCAATATAAAATAAAATATTTAGGACAATTTCATTTAATGTGTAAATAATGCTATCGCCAACAGATTCCCTATGATACCATTGATCACATACACAATTTAATTTCATGTCCTTTTACCCCCTTTTGTTTCTAACCATGATGCCCGTTCACCGCTACTCAATTATTACTAAAGGTTTGTTTTAAGTGCAATCAAAATAATTTTACTAACTAAATTAGTTATGGTCGCCCAAAGTGAGGGATCTAGCACTTTTAAACTCTACCGACACCAACATAAAAGTTTAAGACCTTCTGTCATTGTTAAGCTCATTGTCTTTGGATTGCCTTGGTAAGAATCTCTAATTCCTAATGTATCTAGAGCTCAATCACCCACTGTTTTAAAATGTACGCAACAAAAGGCGATCGGGAGCTCTTACCCACAATGCATCGCTTAAGAAATAAAAGTAAAACATGAGCTCTTACTGAATCTACAATAGGAAAACAAAATGCCATCGAAAATGAAGACCTGAACCTCTCACGGAGTGACCACGTTCATGTTCATTATGTATTTAAAGATGATAATCCAAGTGGCCAATTGGTAAATGTCTAGGTAAGGGTAAATGTTCGAAATGTCAAGAGTAAAGATTTTCTTATCAAGCTTATCAAGGACTTACTATAAAAGTCCCGGCCTTTTTCTAATAATGCATAAAAACTCATTAACTTTAATTAAATGGCAGATTATCAAATCTTCCGCAGACTTCTTATGTATACACTGTGTTTTCAAGCAAAGGTGGTTCGTTACTATCCCTGAGAAATATGCAAGTGCGTCTCCGAGCCAATTTAGTGGCCTTTTTACATCATTATGAATTACCGGTATATAAGCAAACATAAAAGTTATCCATTAAAAATTTAGCAGAATGAAAAAAAAAAAAAAAAAGTTTTTGTCGAGTTGTAAAATTCAGTATTATCAAAATAAACAGTCTCCAACTCAACAAGTCATCAGAGGCATTTGTTGTATAAAATAAATTGAAATGGGGATATAAAATCTCTAAAGTCCGTGAAAAAAATCTTTTCCTAGCAAGTATCTAAATCCCATGAGGCTCTAATCCTACTTAAGCCACGAGAACAGTTTCAAAATCTTATTTTGGAACATCTGAGAACATATGTATACAGATATAAGCGTATTCAAATCTTGGAAGCATCCTGTTTAGTATTACCCCTACGCCTCCTTTCGCACACGTATAACCTAATATGGACATCCAGGGTTTGAATCCAGAGCAATTTCTTATTCAGAAGGGCATTAAAATTTTTGAGCGTTTCCAACTCCCTCGAATCTATAATGTCACAGAGACCGATATAATTAGTTACTAAACAAATGTCAGCAAGCTTTTAAGGCTTGACTTAATCATATACAGGTTTGTCAGGTAGACGAGCAGCCCGACTAATATGGCAAATCTTCAACATAAACATTATCAATCAATGCAGCTGTTAAAAGATGAACATGCAGCACCATATTCTCGAATTCTACGTTACCACACACCTTATACGCTTTAATTTACATACGATGCATGATATACTGTATACTTTTGAAATACGTAGGTTCCAGATGTAGCTTACTGTCAAATGTCATACGCGGTACGGTACCTTCGTAAAACACTGAAATTACTCTGCCAATATGAATAACTTATACCCAAGGACCACCAAACTCTCACGAATCAGCTTAAAGAGAAGGGTGTACAAAAATTTACAATGAAGCTTTTCACGTTTTCCCAAAAAAAAACTGTATAACATTGATTAAAGTGTGGTTTGACGGGTGTTGTGGGTAGGAAGAACCTATGCCCCAATCGGTTGTTCAGGAAACCAAGAAGCGAAGGATGTTCTTTAGTCATTCTTCTTCTCCCGTTGCTTATAACAACTTAACTTAAAATATAGACTATACATTGATCTATTGATTTTTCTCTGGTACCAGAAACAAACTTTTTGTTTCCATTTGACTTGGAATTTTCTTATATTTTTTTTACATTTGACACCTATCTCGTACAAAATAAGATTTAACGACATGGTTACGAGCCCTCAAAGCACCGAGAGAATTGCTGTATTCAATGTATTTCGAGTAGACTGAATGACAGTAAAACAGCAAAAAGTAAATTGAAACTTGCCTTTCTTCATAAATTTGGGAATCCCAGGCTGCAATATATTACATAATCGAAATCAATTGGATGAAAAAAAAAAAAACTTAAAAAATAGGTTTTAAAGAGCAATTGAAATCTCTATCGAAAGAATAGTAGGCCTACAGACATTAATTCCTTCATCATTTTAGAATTATTTATAATTCCCAACTGAATTATGACCAAGCTATTTAGTGACAATTACTGGAAGTAACAGTTATGGGTAAATCCTTAAGTGGCACATTTGGGATGGATAAAAAACCTGACTCAGAGAAATACCGTGTCAATTGGCTCAACCTGGAACCACAGTAATAAAAAGAATGGAAAAGTGTCGATCGCTTTTTTGTATAAACCCTTTTAGTTTAAATGCACTCATCTGGTGTCTTCTGTCCAAATATATATTAACAGTGACCACTTTCCACTTGATAGGGGTAGAAGAGACTATTTAGCTATGGTAAGCAGCTCTTCTAGAAGGACACTCCACAATCAAACCATTGTTCACTAGTCTTAGGTAGTGCCATAGCCTCTGTACCATGGTCTTCCGCTTTCTTGAGTTGGAGTTCTCTTGCTTGAGGGGACACGTAGTCATACTGTTCTATCTTAATTCTCTTCCTCTTGTTTTGTTAAAGTTATTATAGTTTATATAGGAAATATTTATTTTAATGTTACTCTTCTTAAAATATTTTATTTTCCCTTATTCCTTTATTCACTGGGCTACTTTCCCCTGTTGGAGCCCCTTGGCTTATAGCATCCTGCTTTTTCAACTATGGTTGTAGCTTAGCAAGTGTTAATAACAATAATAATAATAATTATAATAATAATATTAAAAAAAATGCAGAAGTTTCTATTCTACTGTAGGACAAAGGCCTCAGACATGTCCTTATTTATGTCTGGGGTTTGGCCATTTCATCAAGCTGGTCATTGTTAATTGGTGATGAGGGGATACTTTGGTCTGATCGTTCACAGCAAACCCATCGTATGGTTGGCCCTGGCTATTATAGGATATAACACAACTTTGCTGATCATGGCGATACAAAAACCCTTTCACCACAAAAGTATACCCACTCCAAATATATATTTAAATATTTAAGAACTTAAAAGTATGGATGTACTAATAAAGAGTCAACCTTCTATCATTTAAATACATATAGTAATTATGGGCCTTTTCATTGAAAAAAAAAAGTAAGTATGTAACAATCAAGGACCAATCAAACCTCCACACCTGGAGAAAAAAAAGAGAGAGAGAAAGAAAAGGAAAGAATTGCTCGAAAAGGACAAGTTTTGGTTGGTCGTGCGAACACTGAGAGCCAAGTATCTGAGACTGGCCGCCGTTCTCTAGTCATTTTCCATCGGCAGTCGCTTTGCGTTTTAAATTGCAGTGTTTTAATTGAGGAAAATCCCATAACATAGAACCCACATGCGGAGAATGGTGAACTTTATTCCAAAACCCTTTTGCCTGGGAATGAAAAAGCCATTCATCCAAAGGTTCCAGTGTTCCCACAATGAAATGGAATGGAATGAGATCCTCAAACTAAATTCCTTTAATATCCCAACGAATTCAGAGAGAATCCCTAAATGATAGGAATGTGATATGAACACGCAACAAGCTGCCAGCGCCGGTGATGGCGAAATTGGCGGGATTCACACTAGTCTGAGTTCATTAAGTGGACTGGACATAATCTAGTTTTTATATTTTCGGTTTGGACAAATATACATACATACATACGTAAAATCACGGGGGGAAAAAATTTATATGTAAAAGAACCAAAGGTAAAATTAAATAGCAAATATAAAGAGAAGTCGTTGACTAACGTATTAAGTTAATTTTTCGCAAATGCCAAGGATATAAAATTTCTGTATCCTTTACTTTAAAGTTTAAACATATCCAACTTGTTTCAAAGGGCCATTAGGCAACTTTAAACTTGATAAGATTGTAATGGTCTGTTTCCCCCCCCCCCCGTCCGAAATTCCCCTAGGGGGAAATATGGCCCAGGATATATATCCCACGGGGGAACTTTGTCCCAGGATAATATTCCCCCCTCTGGACCAAGATTCCCCTTTTGCTTGGTGGAGGTAACCATTATTTTTTTCGTTTGCCATGGAAATCAAATGCAATGTGATTTCATATAAAAGCTGCACAAATTGCAAGACAATGAAGGGTTACATTTAGGCAATAAATTGAGGTCACAACATATTGCGTGGATAAAAAGATCAATGAATTTTAAGCGTGCTGCTCAGTTTCTTAGTGAATCCGTATCAAACCCCTTGCAATATTGCTTAGAAAACAAACTTGCTGATTTCGAAGCATGTGAGGGAACAATGTAATTCTTTAGTATATATAACCTCAATTCAAGCCTGTTTGTTTAAAGAATTTATGATGAAGGCTGAAGCTTATATTAGGATATTGGGATAGTCCAAGGGACCTGGGAAGGCTTGTGACGTGGAAAGGGGGTCCGCAAGCCCCGGCTAGGGGCTGTGACCTAGGAAGGTTTGTGACCTGGGAAGGGGGTCTGGGGGCTTGCCCCCGGCTAGGGGCTGGGACCTGGGAAGGGGGTCTGGGGTCTTGCCCCGCCTAGGGGCTATGACCTGGGAAGGTTTGTGACCTGGGAAGGGGGTCTGGGGACTGGGGCTTGCCCCCAGCTAGGGGCTCTGACCTAGGAAGGGGGAACTATTAGGTTAGGTGGGTTTGTTAGGTTCTGTACCCTTTTACAAATCTCAAATGTGTTTAATAATCATGTTTGGCCTATGTGCAGCCACTTACATGATCCATATATTTTCCCATCTGGTTGGTTATCTTGTTCTTATTTTGCATTTCCGACCATTATTATTACCGTAAATCACTCGTTTATGACATTTCCCAACCCTAAAAACCCCAGTTTCCCACTCTGTTCCCCCATAATCTCTGGTAACACAACTGAATTGGTATCATCTCCTTTCTCATGCATAGCGCTTCTTAGCATCAAGTGTACTTTCTTTTTATTTTTTGCTGGACAGTACGAAGGAAGAGTAAGGTTTTCACTATACATACATACATTAGTAATATTTTGTCAAACTTACCGTTGATTATTTAATTCATCCAAATAGTTTCTCTGTAAGGGAGGGTGGGAGAGAAATGGCCTGGGGGGGGGGGAGGATATCTTAGGGCTGAAATTCCTCCTGGGGAAATAACAGCCCTGGCTGCTTTTCCCGGGGGGAAATTGATCCTAGGCTAATTTTCTCGGGGGGAATTTCAGTCAAGGGGGGGGGGGGGGGAATTTCAGTCAAGGGGGGGGGGGGGGGGGGGGGGGGAATTTCCTGCTACACCGGTAAAATAGACAAACTTACTTTTAAGCTTATTTTGCCGGTCCCGGTAAAATAGACAAACCTGCCTTTAAGCTTATTTTGCCGGTAAATATTATAAATAATGGCAATAAAACTAAAAAATTACAAAACACTTAAAATAAATTAATTTATATAATTTTAAAGACAAATTTGAATCTTGTCCACTACAAATAAAAAAAAAATCATTAAAACGATTACTTTAATCACTTATTAAAATAAATACAGCTGTCTTAGAATTTTAAGGCATAACAGTCTCTGCAAATCCAAAACTTTCCTTTCGGGGTGCACCCACTGAAGACAACAGTCACAGACCACAGAATCCATCTTGCTCAAATACTGACTACAGAGCTCACACGTCCACCGTGCTGACAATCTTGAGGCTTCATAAACATGCTCCACAGCTTTTCCAACCGTCTGAATCAAAATATCGGCGGATTTTATGGACAAATATTTTCACCCAGACATGCTGTTGGAATTGAAGAAGGGTTTTGTTCTACCGCATTTTCAGAGAGAACCTCCCCACGCATGGCACAGATGGCATCTTTATCACTTACAAAGTAGCCAAGTACCTGTAGATACCTGTCATTAGATGATTTTTTGATGAATGGAGTTGGCTTATCAAGTCTTGACTTTTTCTTTGGAGGTCCCAGAACATTATTGTTTGACTCTTTGGGTCTACCCCTGTTCTTGGCTTTTGGAAGCAAAGTGACATTGTCTAATTTATGATTAGCAGGTTCTGGAACTGCACTGTTCTTAGTAAAAGTGGGTGGTTCTGTTTCACCCTTGGCTGCAGATAATTCTGTACCTGTAGGTATTAAATCACAATTCTGTATATCTGGCAAATCATCCTGTTTTGTGCATAGAGTGATGCTGAAATTATGGGCAATTGGCATGTCAATCACTGGTAGATCCTGCTCAATAAGAGGAATTCTTGCCAAGTGCTATATTAAAAACATTGCCTTTTAGATAAGAGCCTTTTCAAGTTTGTAATATAGAACTGTTCAACAACTAATTTTCGCTTTTTATATATTTGCTCAACTACTTCTTTTCAGTATATTTTCTATTAACTTGTTAGACAATTTCTTGCTTGGTATTTTTTTTATACATTGCCTACAACACTGCCAGGAACCTATGAAACAATTCATGTTTGTATTAGACCGGCAAAATAATCTTCAAAGCATGTTTGTCTATTTTACCGGAAAGGCAAAATAAGCTTAAAAGTAGGTTTGCCTATTTTATCGGGACCGGTTAAATAGCCTATTCGTTTCTAAAACAACTCGGACCATTAATAATTTATTATGTTATTGAAGAAGAGGTGAAGCAAAACTAGGGCTTCTCCCCAGTTATCTCTTTTCTTAGGTCTTCATAGGTCTCTGAAAGTTTTGGGTAAAATTTTGCACAAAATCTTTTAAATCATTGTTGTGTTGCGTATTTTAGTGTTGCATAGTTGCATCCTATTAACATGTTGCTAGTAATAGGGCTTCCGCAAAAATAAATAATTCATATTAGTTTTCTGTTTGGTAACTGTATATTCCCGATTGGAGATAAGACTAGATCTCGCTCTACAACTCCGTAGCATTGTAACATTTACTAAATTTTCTTGCCTTTGCAACCAATCTTGGCACAAAATTTTTTCAGTCCCTTTTTTATAGCACACAGTAATACAAGAGAATTTTCATTTTGCGCGCACAACTGTACGCTTTCTTGTTACTCTTACAGCAATCACTCCTGCTGCCGCCACCAGGTTTTCACTGCTCAACTGTCATGGTTTGGACGCAACCTTTACAACACCTTGGCTCGACGAGAAACAAAGTTCTGTCGTTTGGACGAAGCCAAAGCGGTCTGCTTGTCTTGACTAACTAATTTCGCATGTTTTGGATAGTGGTCAGTCATTTGAAAGGAGGACATTTTCAAAGCAATTATTACAATAATAAAGTAAAGAATATTCATGCTGTTGGACACTTTTGATTCTGAGACTTCATAAAATGTAAGGAATGAAAATTAATAGAATTAAAACTAGCAGCAAAAATAACTACTGAACATAGCAATTCGGGCATTTTACTACTCTCAGTAGATGAACGAAAACAAAACAAAATAACCCGTTAGAGGTAAATGATATATTTCACAATAAGTTTCTTCTTAATTTTCAGTTAATTTATGGCAAAAAATTATTTGTCAGAAAAATTTCACATACCCATTGCTAAAATAAAACCAAATACTTTTTTTTCCGACTGACTAAAAACTAATAAAATGCAAGATTCATTTGAACAACGTTTCGACCGTTTGCTAAATAATAATACCCATTTTTAGGGGGAACCCATCACCTTATTTTTACCCTTTTAATCTCTATTACTGATGACATATTCCAGTTACTGATTCTAGTGAATTGGTACTGTATGTGCGAGTGAGCAAGCGAGTGTCTAATTTCTCCCCCTCTCTAATTTCAGTCCCCAAAAGAGGTCCTCGAAATTCTCATCTATATCTCGAAATAAAATGATAAAAATCGGCTGGTTACCTATGATTTCTGCCATTTTTCTTTTTAACATTTCTCTGGCACTCAGACATTCAGACATGGGAGAAGTCTGGCAAGAGTTTTACCTCTTATTTGGGGATTTATAAAAATTACATTAGCCATTATAAGGTTTTCAGTTACTTTAAACTATTCATACTCAAACGTTAATTGCTAAAATGAGCGTAACCTTTTTTCGTAAAATTACTCGGCATGTTGTCACCTATAATTACATGTTATACAATTCACGCGCATAAAGGGCTTAAAATAATTTTTTCCCCTTTGTCATTACTTGTGTTTAACGTCCTGTTACAAGCAAGTTTACTATGAGATTCAGGGCCTCAGTAACACGGTTTTTTTGGACTTTGCTCCCTATCAAAGCATCGGATGTAGCTGAAAGTTGACATATGTCTATTTTACAACCACACACAAATTTTGTCAGCCTTATCAATAACCTAAACCCGATAGTTTTAATTTTTATAGAGTAAAAATTCTCTAGCTGATGCCATGGCCAGTGATAACGAGCCAAAAGTTGAAAACATTCATTACGTAAGCAATGTAAACACCTTTTGACAAAATTTTGCCCCGCCCATCCACCAGACACCCATTCACCTTGTTCCATCGGCTCTGAAACCCATAACAGTCAAGAATGGCTGACAGGATTTGGAATTGCCCCCGTGGTTGCAAAACTGCATTTGTCTTACGACTTGCAACTTTATACAGTCAAGAGAAAGCCCGTGGTCATATTTACTATAGCCTGAATAAGTAATTATTCAGTTTCTAGTTTAGATCCAATGTTTATGGTCTGATGTGTATGTAGTGTAACATGATTATAATACTTGTAATGTCATTCAGGCTTTTGAACATTTCCATTAACTATTCACTATGCCACCAAGAGAGAGAGAGAGAGAGAGAGAGAGAGAGAGATTGTTTGTAGACAGTCTTTATATAACTATTTTTGTTAAAATAAGAATTTGGTGCTAAAATCTCCATCAGACCAACGGATCATCCGATATATTTTTTTTTTTCTTCTTCTTAGGCCGTACGACCGTGTTGGCTATGTTTTGGGCATGACTGCATCTTGTAAATAAATCATGAATAGTTTTAGGAGTTTTATTTGTACATCTAATGGGAATTTATAGAAGTAAAGTGAACATAATTCATTTATCCTATAAAATAATTACTACATGTAGCAAAACAAATAGTAGTAAAAATGATAATGCAATGAAGGAATGATACCATACTTTATCTTTAGCTTCAACATCGGCAATAACATACCCAGTTGCCATAATTTGTCAGTTTAATGAAATAACCTATCATCTAATGTTTAACTTAATTTCTGAGGAGGCCATGGCTTATTGCACAGCGAAAAAACATAACAAAGACTTTATGAATGGCGGATCGATACATAAATGTGGGTGGGGTATCTGTGCTAGCGTAGTAATACTACTGTAGTAGTAGTGCTGCAACAGTAGTATACATGAATTAAACGTTTAAGCCAACTGCTGGGATCCTTGATGATCATTTAGCACTTCTTACAACTACGCGATAAATTAGTTTTTGTAGCCAGAATTTAAATTTTCTGATCCAACAATGCCCAAAGTGGGTGGAGCCTCATGAAGTCATCATTCTGACGATAATTATTGGTGAAAGTTTAAAGCCAAAATATGGTACAGGCTATTTTTTTTTTCCACAGTAAATAGGTAGGTAGATAGACAATAAATAAAAATTGCTTGACATTGGATATAGCAGTTATCAAATAAAGCTTGTCTACTACGTTTTTGAAAATTACCAACTATTCCCTACACCTCGTCAATCTGATTGTGACCTATAAAGTAGACTGTAATTTCTTAGGAAACTTATTTTGGGAGTTAGACTGATAATCGAAGTGTTTTTGTATTTATTAACATATCTTGTTGGTTTGTTCATTATGACAGTTATCAGTGGTGAGGATTCAGAGTTCGTAAAGGTGTACTGCTTTGCTTTTATTTAAACTTTTGTGTCATTGTTGGCAGAGGTATAGTCTTTGTTACGTATAGCCAATCATCGATCGAGAAAGAGGGAAGAAATGCCGTCATAAGTTACGTAACGAGTGTGTTCGAAACCTTTTCTCTGAGTAAGTTGGCCCGTCTTCAAAAAACGTCACTATTACATTATAAGTACCAAATTTATTCAACCTACGTAATGCAGAATATAATCAAAATTTATGTGTAGATATAATGTGCATTCTGAAGAAGCGTTATATTTATGAAATTCATAGATACAAAATTATTGCGAAAAAACCGTGTTACAGAGGCCCTGAATCTCATAGTAGTAGAGTAAAATTTACGATGTAAGGAACACTAAATCTTAACGTGTTTAAGTTAAAAACAAATACGGAACATAAACTGATATAAGGACTTATCACTAATAATGGTAATATTGAAACTTTCAAGTATTTGCTTTGAGTGACTTCTAAAGTCTTTGATCAATAATTTGATCAAACTTTATTACCGTATAGACAAGATATTAGTCTTGTGAAGTAAAATGTTTCCAGATACTTCCGCTACAAGCGTTGTTAAATATATTTCATCTTTCATATCGTTAGGGAAATCAACTCCATCTTCACCTCAATGCAGCAATAGGGGGAATAAATGCTAAGCCTAAACAAACAAGAGGGAGATCTACATTTTTACTCCTTTTCCATAAATTCAACATCATAGAAAAACGACAATAAATAATAAAAGCTAAAATAACATTCTCAGCACCGCTCAACAGATTTGATGAGTTAACATATTCCTATCTTAAGACCTTTCTTTCATTCATTTATTGTTCATCAGCATATGAAAACCCATGGCGATCTCTCCTTTTCATAAGCTGGAGTTGTCAATAGATTCCACATTTCAGAATCCCTAAGAACAAAAAGAAGATTCGCAGTAATCCCTTAAACAATCAAGTAAAATGATAATTTCCAATTAGTAGGTTACTCTATTTTTTTTCTTACGCAGCGGAACGTTGATTAAAAGGGCGTGTCGAGCTGGTATCCCATCACTTTGTGATGAAAAGCAGACTAGCACCAAATGGTATGCAGACGGAAAGGGAACTATCGTTCAATGATGCTCTTTTAGGACCTTATTGCGAAAACTTTTGTTTTACGCACATCTGCAAAAACCTCCGTTTGTAAACCCATCACACAACGACGTACTGACCCACGTTTGGAAAATAGCGGAACTTTTTCTGAAATTTTTTTCCGAACTTTCAATTAGGCTGCCTCGTTTATAGCCGTAATTTTTCCAAGCTGTTTTATGAAAATGGAGTTGATAGTTGAACTGGAATTGATAGCACTGTATATTTTTCAAAGAGATTCTACTTTAATATTTAGATGGTTTAGGAAAACATTTACCACAATTCTTGCGTTACTACATTGTCGGACAAGTCTAATGTGCTTGGTCTGAAAAATCTAATTTTATTTATTTTTTTTTTTACTTTAGAAGAATGTCTTGAAAGAACAGACTTCATTTATCGACCTTGCCGATTCATTGGTTGACTAATGAGAAAAAGGGAACATTATAAAGATACAAATTAGCCAGTTACTGCTAATTCCTTTAAAGAATCAAGAACCCTAATTTCCTTAAAGAAGGTCATTCTTTTAAAATTGTACTTGTCTCATGGCCAATAAATCAGCTTTCATATTGGTCAGTGGTGCAGCTTTGAATAATATCGAAGCAAAACTTATTTTCCCAAACTTGAAACGCATTTCAAGATAACATCTTCCTAATATATGAACCCAATAACAATAGTTCTTTAAAGTATAATTCTCACGTAAACAAATTCCAATGATACAAAATTCTACATAAAATTAGCAAAATTTTACACAGAGCTTCTGTATGGTCAGTTTACAAGGTCACCTACCGACTCCTCCCACAAATGTAAGACATTCTGCCTTCGCTTTCTGAAGTTACACGAGAGCATACCACAGTAACTTTACCTTGCCGTTCATTTCGACTTGCATTTCAAATTTCAACATAATTTGCATTCTTTCAATATAAAATGAATTCATTTAGGACAGGATTTCATTTAATTAGTGTAAATGATGCTATCGCCAACAGATTCCTTATGATACCATAGATCAGATTCACATCTTAATTTTGTCTTGCCCTTTTCCACTTTTTTCTTAGAATGATGCAGGTCCACCAGCACTTAATAAAGGTTTGTTTTTTAGAGCAATAAACATTAATTTTACTAAAAAAAAAAAACCAATAATGGCCGTTCAAAGTGCGAGAGCTACAAGTACTAAGTCCACCGACACACACACACAAAAAAAAAAAAAAAAAAGACCTTCTGTCTTAGTACTTGTGTTAATCTCATTACCCTTGACTTGTCTTGTTAAGAATCTGAAATTCCTAACTTATCTAGAGATCAATCACTCATGATTCTAAAAATGTAGGCAACAACATGCGATCAGGAGCCCTTACTTACAATGCATCACGAAAAAAAGTAGAATATGGGTTCTTACCGAGTATAAAACACTAAAAAAACAAAGCCATCAAAAACCAAGACCTGAAGCTCTCACCGAGTGACGTTCAGAATGGATTTAGAGGACAATGATTCAAGTGGCTAATTGGTACCTGTCTAGATAAGGGTAAATTTTCGAGATGTCAAAAATATAATTTTCTTATCAAGCCAATAAAAGGCGACTTGCCATATCTTTAATTAAATGGTAAATTATCAAATCTTCCACACGTCTTACGTATACATCCACGTCTTCGAACAAAGGCAGTTCGTCACTTTTCCTGAGGAATATTTAGTGGTCTTTTTAAAAATCATATATAAGTTGACATAAGACATTCCCATTTAAAATTTAGCAGAATACAAAAAAGCCAATGTTCTCCAATTTGTAAAATTCAGTATTATCAAACCAAACTGAAGGTCTCCAACTTTACATGCCATCAAAGAGCCTTTCGTTATATATATATATATATATATATATATATATATATATATATATATATATATATATATATATATATATATATATATATATATATAACATTGAAATAGAGATATAAAAACTTGAAAGGTCATGCAAAAAGAGACCCTTTTCCTAACACGTATTCAATTCCCAATTGGCTCTTATCCTACTTAATCCCGAAGAACATTTTAGTTTTAGCTTCATAAGCACATTCTATGACATTTCAAAGTAAATCATACGTACACAAATATAAGCATCCGGTTTTCAGTATTAACTGCACACCTTCCTTCGCTCACGTAACCCAAGGTTTGAATCCAGTGCAATTTCTTATTCATCGAGACAGGAACATATTCCACTGCTTCCCACGCCCTTGATTTATAATTTCACTAACCGTTGTAATTACTTAATTAAACAAATGTCAGGTAGAAGCGCAGGCCGACTAAAATGGCAGATCTTCAACCTAAACATTACCAATCAATGCGGCTGGTAATAGATGAATATGCATCACCGTATGCTCTAATACTACGTTACCACATAAATTAAACGCGTTAATTTACATACGATGCATAATTGTATGACATATATATTCCTGAAACACGGTGGCTCTAAATAAAGTTTAATTACAAATGTCACATGCGATACGGTACCACCGTTTACACTTTAATAACATTGGCAATATAACATATCTAAGGAGTAAGGACCACCAGAAATTCACACTGTAGCTTATATGGAAGGCAATACACAAAATCACAATGGTACTTTTCACGTATCCCCCAAAAGTATAACACTTATTAGAATTACTTACCAAATACGGTTTGGTGGGTGCTGTAGCCAAAGCTAAAGTTAAGTCCTTCAAAAAGAAGGAAACCATGCTTACCCCACACACACACACACACACACACAAAAAGGACGGTAATAGGTAGGGAGGATCAGTGTCATTACAGATATGGTCTGTTCACTGGGCGGAGCGAAAACTGAACCCCGCCCCTTGTGAAACGTCATCGGACACCACTCGGCCAGAATGCGGCCTTAACTCTTATGGAATTAGTCATTATTATCTACAACTTCCATTCTACATAAACACTATTTAAGGAATAGTTACATGTACTGACTGGGTATGAAGAACCTACGTCCCGAACGGTTATTCAGGGAACCTGGAACCGAAGGAGGTTACTACAGTCAATCTTCTTCCGCTGCTTACAACAACTTAACTTAATGATCTATTGATTTTTTTCTGGCACAAGATACAAAAGAAAAAAAAATCATTTGGTGTTTTCCGAGTATTGTTTTATTTTTATTTACATTTGACGCCTATCTCGTACAATATAAAAGACTTAAAGACGTGGTTACGAGCCCTCAAAGTACTGATGAAATTACAATATCCATTTATTTCGAGAATAAACTGAATCACAGTAAAACAGCAAAGAGTATATTTAAACAATTAGTCTTTCTTCATAAATTTGGGAATCACAGGCTGCGATGATTTATTACATGATCAAAATCAATTGGATACTGAAACACTTTCGTAAATTTCAGTATTTAATTCATTTAT